>NC_043971.1:50327669-50552669 GCF_902148855.1 Sphaeramia orbicularis
TGTGAGTGGATGCAGGTTCAGATGCATCTGCCCGAGCCGATGAAACATTAGCTCTGCGCCTGGTTCCCATGTTACCAAACAGGTGCACTCTTAACTTCTTTACAACAAGAACTGCTTAAAAAGCAATTCATCAGAAGAACAGTAACATGAACGTGCATATGGTAGGGTTTAATGCAATACTCTCTAAGTACAGTACAGCACGGTATCAATGCAGGATGATCGGACTATTAAAGCTTGATGACCTCAGTGATGGTTTTTATAGAGACTCCCTTTATAACTGTACATCCTCTGAGAGTTCTCTGTCCGTGTTAGCTTCCTCCAGCCCTGGGATCTGACCAGAATAGTTTGCAGGTGGCCAAAGCTATACTCAGAAGGTGATTTATAATGTTTTAACAGAGGGGGGATGGCCCAGCGGGTCCCCCACGTCCCCAACACCTCCCAGAGGACACTGTAGCAGGATGTCCTAACCTGAACTAATACCTCTAATTCCACATTTTTAGCTTACCAGCCGACAGGCTGTTAGCTATTGTCGTCATGCGGCATCCGTCGGCGGCATCTGTTGTCTGTTACAAAAATTTCAATCAGCTTCTTCTCCGAAACTACAATTCCCATTGACTTCAAACTTGGTATACAGTTTCTTTATGATGATGTCAACAAAAGTTAGTGAAATTATTTGGATCCAGATCTGATTCTGGATTTGGTGCGACTTTGAAAAATTTCCCCATTATAAGAGAAAGGAAGTGGATGGATGCAATAACTCAGTAAATATAAATGATATCCAGTGTAAATTTCTACAGTCCAGCCCTGATGGGGAGATGACCAAAACATAATGTCCACATGCTGATCAGGATCTTCTTCTGGATCTGGGAATTTACGGAAAATTTAACATGGGCTTTTATGGGGAAAACATTTCAATCATCTTCTTCTCCGAAACTCCAGTTCTGATTGACTTCAAACTTGGTATACAGCTTCTGTATGATGATGTCAACACAAGGGATTCAAATTATTTTGATCCGGATCTGATTCTGGATTTGGTGCGACTTTGAAAAATGTTCCCATTATAAGAGATAGGAAGTGGATTGAATCAGTAAGTATCAATGATATCAAGTTGGAATTTGAATTTTTGACAGATCTGATTGGAATATGACCAAAACATGGGCTATTTCTGTAATAGAATAAATACACAGAACTGGGTGATAATAAATGGCATCTGGATACATTTCCCAAAGTTTTTATTTTGGCCGGTAAGCTACAGGGCCATTGGTGTTCATTTTTATTTTGTCCAGTTGACTCCATCTTCCTTCACTCCCTTCTTACGCCTGTATATTAAAAGAAATATTTTACATTTATTAAATTTTAGTCCGTTCAGAATTTTCTCACATTCCATACAACTCACTAAGCCAATGAATAAAAGGAGAGATCATCAATGTGATCAATGTTAAAGCCAATTCCACTGAAATGAGTAATGTTTTCAATGTATAATACGTATTTATACATCTGTATTTGCCTCAGATTCCTGTGGTGGATATCAGCAGTTTAATATCAGTAATATTTCACCACAACTGCTTTAAAATATTCAACATCATATTGGTGTTACCTTGTAGTTTATTCATGTTTTACTTTTCAAGTGATAACACTAACACAGATGTAACCTGGATTATTTGGCATAATTGTGATGAAACAGGAATCGAACAAGAAAAAAAGCTCATTAGGCAGCAAGTCGTGCACCAGTGATTTGCACGGTTAATTTTCAAAATGTACGGCCAAAAGTGCATGTCTCATGCTAAATATCAATATATTGTTCTCTTACCTTGTCACAGGTATTACCATGTCAAAATGCAAATGGTTGAACTATTAGCTAGAGTGTTTCTCAACAGGGGCGGTACCCTGCGTAAAGACCCAGTGTAAATGCAAATTTGTTTTTAGCTGGGAATACCATCCCCCCCCCCCCCAGTCCGAGACTTTTCGGGGACAGGGGGGGCAGATGGAGGCTCATGATGCCATTGCTTTTACGCCTGCCGGAATATTACACAACCTGTTTTTTTTTTTGTTGTTGTTTGTTTGTTTTTATACACACCCTGTTCCTCTGTTTCTGTTTAATACACTGACCTCAATCCAGTTTTTCCAGTTTTATTCCTGGTACACTGATTATCTGGCACTAGGGCTGCACAATTTTGGAAAAAAGTAAAATCCTGTTTTTTTTCCTCTAAAAACTCAATTTTGATTTAAATTTTTGGGTTAAACAAAAGACAACAGAAGTCAGCATGTCATTTTCATGAGCAGCCCCCAGTGCAAGCCACTGCTCCCCACCTCAAATCTGTAATGGTATCACGTGATGAGCCCACAGAAGTTTTTTTTTTTTTTCATTAAATCTTAATTGAATGAAGCAGACTATACAAACAATGTATACAACAAGAAAATAACATAACTACTTTGCCAGGGGGGATACACTACAATACAATGTCCAAATCAGAGCAAATACTGATGGTTTTTATAGCCTTTTTGTTTCCAGATTTCTCTAACAGCTTTAAATAGTTTAACATATTTCAAAAAAATGAATAATATTTGGTTTTGTGCTACAGAACTTACATTTGTGACTAAAAAAATTAGCAAGAAAGAGAAATAAATTAATTATAAAAAAAAAAAAAAAAAAAAAAAAAGTTTTTTTTTCCTTTTCTGGGTATCTGGGCCCACAGAAGTGATACCAATGTAAGTCAGTAACAGGCATCGGTCACGCGTACGTGGACCACGTAATATGAGTGATCCCCATGCAGCTATAGTTCAATTGCGGGATCCGTGCGTGAAACATCGGCTTACACTGGTATCACTACTGCGGGTTCATTAACAGATTTAACGTCCGTGGTCATTACACAGACTTCTGTGAAAGACCGCTATCACAGATAGAAGGAAGAGCCTACGGTAGCTCAAAGGCGCGTGGCCGGGAGGCACGAGAGAGATGAAATCGATTTGATGATTTCCCTTTTGTAAAAATCGTCCTAATCAAAAAATCCGATTTCGATTTAAAATCGATTAATCGTGCAGCCCTATCTGGCACCAAACAAGTTTATTCACCACAGGGATGTGAATGTCTTTGCACTCTATGTTTTAATCATGGTGAAACTTTCCAGTGCTAGTGGTAAAACACATGAAAATGGATCAACCTGCAACTTGGTATTTTAATCATCATTGTAGACGTAGATTTGTATGAGTTTGTAGGATAATCTGCTGAACATCATTCATTTTCTATCACCACTACTAGTTTTCCCGACAATTAAGAATCTTAATGCAAGTCAGGGATTCCAGTGATTTTTGCAGCTGAAACCACTCAACACCTAAGGAAGTCTCCTTTCTGTCACCACTTACTGTAATATATCATTAACATCTCCAGCTCTGACAGGTCATGTCATTCTGAGTTTGCCAAGTGATGAGCCAGGTGTACACCCTTAACAGACGGTAATAAAGCACTGGTGGACACGTGCGGTAACCCCGTTTATGCTGAAGTGCTTTGTGTCCAGTTTCCAGTTGCTCCATTTTATCTGTATTGGCCATTAAGCAGGAATGAAACAATCAGCATCTCGCTGTGTCATACTGTAAATTTACAACCGATCATTATGAATACAGCACAGAGCTACCAAAACACAATGAGGACATAAATCTAGTTTCACTGAGAGGCATCATAATTAAGAAAGCATCAGTCCAAGAAGAGTAAGAAGTGCAACCTAATGAAGAGGCATCGCTTATTTGTTGATGTTGGCTATAGGTGGTGAATGAGAAGCACATTAACAGCCGACTGTGGGAAAGTCTGAGTCAAGCCTGAGACCACAGACAATCTGAATCAGTCATAGAGGAGGGATACATCCCCCCGATCACTACCTCTGTACCCCGCTGCAGACTCCGGGTCCAGGGGGTCGATTCACGCATGGGAAATCTACAGTGAATCTTAAACAGTTATTGACAGGCCTCCAGTTGGTAAAGCTCTCTCCAAGGCTGGGATTGATTGTAGGTCTTTAGCTGATGCAAATGGCTTTGCTGCTATGAATGTCTGATAAATGTTGGGTCAGGACAGAACGCCGGGTGAAGAGTTCAGAGGTTTAATTTGCAGTGATCTCCTGGCTTGCGTTGTTACAGCGCCGGTCGCCAAAAGGTTTGTCTGTCTGAGCCCATCGATCGGCAACAACATACTAATGTGTTTATTGACGGACCGATGTAGGAATAAAGATTAGAAATAAGCAGATGATAAAATAGCTGTCAGGAAATAATTCTTGTTTCCTTTTGATTACTAAGGATTCATTTCCTGGTTGAGTGAACCGACACAGTAACCTGGAAAACCAGAACCCAACAAAGTGAAGATGGAACAAAGAGTCACATGACACGAAGTGGGACGATGTGGGACTCATTACAAATAAGACGTTGACTTACATTTAAATATAATGTCTGTATGAACTAGCGGTGTGTATTACCAAGAATTTGGTGATACGATACGAATCGCAATACTAGGATCATGATATGATGTATCTCAATATATCACAATACTATTAACAAGGCAATATGTTTTGTTTTGTTTTTTAAGATTATTTCCTGAAAAAATTATAGTGCAGCATTTGGATACATAAAGTTTTAACATGTGGCTTTACCAGAACAAAAATCACATACATAAATAAATAAATAAAGTTTTGCAGACATTACAGTTTAAGATCCTGCTTAAATGTTCGTATTCTTTTGCGAAAAGAATGCATAGTGTTCAGTCCCTGAATCATCCAACATCAGAACATTATTTTGTGCATTCCCAATAAAAAAACCTAACACTTGCCTCTTTCAGACAGTAAAAAGTGCTTTTAGGATGCTTGAAATTACCTTTATCAGTTTCAAAAAACCACATGTATGACCTTCAATATCACAATACTACTTTTGTAGTATACAAACAACAGAGCAAAACACCCATGTGAATATAGAAATAAAGGAGCATGATAAACAAAAAAGAAAAACAAAAAACAAAATGAATCCCCGCCATGTCTGCATTTGAATAAATACTCAAAAATAGCGATACAGTACTTTTTAATATTGATACAGTATCATGAAGTGAAATATCATGATATACTGCGGAACCAATATTTTCTTACACCCCTGGTATGAACACACACACCATCACTAAACAAAAATACAGTTACATTTTATGTCCTCAGATCAACTGTATGCAACTTGGTGAAGCAAAAAGAAAATGAGCAAAAACAAAAGAATCAACAAAATTAACAAAAAGGAATAAAACAATCAATAAAATGAACACAATAAGTAGCAAAATGGTAAAAAAAAATTGCAAAAAGCAAACATGAACAAATTAATTTAAAAAAATAGTCAATAAAATGAACAAAAATGAACAAAATAAGCACCAAAGTGATCAAAAAAAGCAAAATGAACAATAACAAACAAAATAATCACTAAAATGCAAAAAATTAACCAAATAAGAATCAAAATGATCACAGCAATGAACAAAGTGTCAATAAAATTCACAAAATAATTAACAAAATGAACAAAATTATCAGCAAAATGAACCGAATCGTCGACAAAGTGACCAAAAACGCTGCCACATGCTGATAAAGCAGAATAAACCTGTTCAGACTAACAGTGACCACTGAAACACAGTCATCCTCCTTTCCCAGCGTTTCTGCACATGATATATATCACCATATCCATCCTGTACCTTAATATTGGCAAAGCTTCAAAGTCAGAGCTCTTTGATCAAGAATATAGCCTTTTTAATATTCAAACCCAGCTCTTGGCACTGTGATGGATTGAGAGTAACCCTCCGAAATCCTCCGCCGCCCAGTTCACTACGGGAAGATAGATGCTACAAGCTGGATACTGTTAAGAGTTAAAGAGGAAAAGACAACTCGTATCCTCCCACAGGCTTGGTTTCCAGTCCGCAGTCAGGTGCTTAAGTGCTCTGTCAAATAACACTGAAATATACTGCAGGTTCATCCCCGGGCTCAACACAGGAAGCATCTTAATTTCTGTCTTTAAGCAAACTTTTCTATCAATCAGTCAGGCTTTGTCTCGTTTGCTGGTGGTGGAGATGATCGCAGAAGCCTCTAAGTGCAATCAGTCAACCTCGACGTGCTTTGAAACCTGAACGTATGCAAATTATAAGGGTCTTTCTCATTATTCATTCAATATCAAGCTCAATTTTCACACTCTTACACTAACCCTGATATGAAGACGCTTCATAAATGCTATCATTAATTAACATTTTCACTTAGTTTTATGTCAGTGGTGATTAATTAGATGTGAAGGAGATCAGGGGACATTTGGAGTACAGTCTCCGCTCGTCTGGTCTTACTGGTGGGAACCTGTAAATGTGTGCGTTTCCTGCTCTTCTTCTGCAGCTCATCTGAGGACACCATGAAAATCAATTAGAGACACATCAGTGCTGTCGGAGCCACCGGAGGGAGCCTGTTGCAGCAAATTAGAATGCTCTCCTCCCGTTTCCCACTTTCTTTCTCATGCTAAGATGGGAAATTACAAGCCAATCTATCAATTGATCCATGGGTGGAAGGTGCTGTTAACACAAGGACAGACCATCATTATCTCTTTATCTACTTTTGGCAAATTCAGTGAAGGTAAAGTGCTATATTAAAGATAGAGACTGAGACACTGAGCTCAGACGGTGCCAGTTTTCCTGTCAAGATAGCTTACTCTTGTGCCTTTGGGCTGCCCCAGCTAAAGTAATTCTGGACGTCTGCTGGTGCTAAGTAGGGAATCATGTTTCCTGTGGATGAATCCCCTGAAGAGATTAGTGCTAGATGAGAAACTTTCCAAAGCATGATTGGACAGATACCTCATTTTTGTCCATGACTTAAATCTACATTTACACAGGGTGGCAATGGAGTATAATTAAGTCAGTACATGGCATGGCTCCTTCAAATGGTCCCTCTGTGCTTTTTTATGTCATTTTTTGTGTGTTTTATGCTTTTATTTGACAATAGAAGGAAGGAGACAGGGCATTCGGGGAAAGAGTACAGGAACAACACCAAATGGCCTAGAAAGATGGGAATCAAATCAGGTACTCACACTAACCACTCTGTTATCAGGTCACCTCCCCTCAACGTGATATCATGACCTCGGAGTTGGATCAATGACAGTGGATGGACGCACTGGGTTTATATACAACAAATAATAAATAAAATGAACAAAAATTACTAACATGAAAAAATAAGCAAAAAATTGACCAAAATTAAGTAAAAAAGAATAAAATAAGCAACAAAATGAACTAAAACAGCCAAAGTCATCAATAAAATGAACAAAAATGAATAATAAATCAACAAAATAATAAGTAACATGAACAAAATAAGCCACAAACTGAACAAAATTGAAGAAAAAATAAAAATCTGGAGTTGAAATTACTTATAGGTTATTCTGTTCTTATTTTACTGGTTCTGATCCACTTGAGATCATGTTGGTGTGAATGTGGAACCTGAACTAAAATGAGTTTGACATCCCTGATCTATGGAAACGTCCTGACTGAGTATCACTATAAGGAGACGCTGGAGTGAAGATGTTCAGTAAAAAAAAAAAAAAAAAAAAAAACACTGAAGGATTTCTGAGGCCACGTGTTATCATGAGTCGCACAAATATACACGCCACTTTTAACTGGCGTGTTATCTGTACGTTTTATAAGCTTTCTGCATGTATGTTAATGCTGTTACTAGCCCCCTGTCAAACCTGAATAGATGCATTAAATACCATGCACTGAGGGTTAGGGCTATGTGAACCGGAGATCTTAGTGTAAATTGACACGCGATCAAATGGCACTGAATAATATGCAAAAGGTCAAAACTGCGTTGGTAGGCTATAGCACACCAGATGCCATAAGAAATAACATGACATACAATGCCATTTATTGAGATCCGTCTGCTCCCCTTGAAATACAATATACAGTACAAACCACTTACAGGTCAAACTGAACAATATACGACTATTATGACCAGACCTGTAATATGTCACCGCCTTAAGGTCCAGTAATAATAGCTTTGTACGCCTTAAACTGATTGCAGCAGAGGTCAGCAACAGTGGGTTCTTTACAGGCCAGTATAATAATGATAGTTTGAAGCTGGAAAAAGCAGACAGCTGATTAATCAAGCCAATATCAACCCACTCCACCCACAAAACAATCCAACAATGGAAACACATTATGCACATCTGAGAAGGACGGCTTCCACTTTATTAAATATAGGGTGAGTCTTGAACTGAACACTCAGTCAAAGTAATAAATGCCTAAATACATCAAATTCAAAGCAATTAATCAATAAATGTGGGAACAAATATCCAACTAAATGTTGAAAAAAAAAAAAATCAATGTGGGATCCAGTTTTATCACCTGAGCTTTGTATTATATATCCTTATGCTCAGTATTTCCAACTGAGGAGCCTGATAATAACTATTGACCACAATATGAGTGGAAAAATATCTTATCTGCACCATTTAATCTAGTTAATAGTGCACACACAAATGGATATAGAGAGACATTTTGTAACCTGTTACCAGACACAAAATACCTGATATTTCTAGTGTCACAGGTTTTTCTCCTCAGCCGATCATAGATGTGGTTCAAGTATTTGACATGAATGCAGCATTAGCCTGATTAATCTCCTCGTGCCATTCCTTCCATGAAAAAATGCTGATAGAATATCTAAAATTGTGCGCCATCAGACTCGTGGCTGACTCTTCTGCTTTTACCGTGCAGCACAAAGGTATCATGTGATGGTGAATTATCACTCATGTATCATGAATGACTTTAGTCACAAATGCACATTTCCTGTTGTTTCCAGGAAGAGAAAAACAAAACAATAGCATCACATTGTAATGTGTAATTACACCTAATTATGTGTTATGTATACGATACAGATGCTATTAACTCTCTATTGGATGGATTTCACCATTAGCAGCTTCTCTTTTAATATAATCCAACACCTAGTGATCACAGATGTCCGCCATCTGTGTGTGTGTGCTCTGAAATATGAAAAAGCCCAACCCCGTACATCGTGGATCACCTCCAGACTCCTTCCCCTCCTCTGGTTCTGATGTCCCCACCATCTCAGCACTGTAGCTAGAACTCATTTCTTTGCTGTTATTTTTCTGTTTCTAAAATAAAGAGAATATGAGAGATTTAAAAATATGCTGAGGCATCAGTTAAATTGTGGCCTGAGGCTCCAGACTGGTCAGGACCTGCTCCAGGCTGTTATCATGGATGAGGACATCCAGCACAGTCATTATCTTAGAAATGGTGTCAAAAATAACCAGCTCCCACCAAACACACTCCAAAACAGCCTGGGAAAACCTCACATGCTAGAAATGTTTTTGTTTGTATATTTAAAGATCTGTGATTAATTAAAGTAAACTGAACCACCACAACAGCATCATGCACCTTAGTACTGATTCTAGACCCAGGTACAGACTGGGTGGATTTGTTCTGCCCCAAATGAAAGATGACAAAACAGAGCAATGTCTTTGTTTTCATGTTCTCGACAGCAGTTGTTCTGATTGTCTGACCAGAGGTCGCGTTAACTGAAAATATTCCGTCATTGATGGATTTTTTTTAAAGGTGATGGAAAATTCTGAAGGCCATCTGTCATTTTGACAGATTAAAATACTGAGGGTAATCTACCAAAGAAAGTTTCACACAACACTGTGAACAGAACCTGGACCATGATCGCTGGTCTGTCTGTCTCTGAACAAGGCATCAAACAGTCCATAACAGCATCCTACCTGTGTATATATGTATATATAACCCTACAGCGCCACAGTTCGCAACTACATAGGCATATCTTACCTTTTCTTATCTTACACTAAATACAACACCGCAGAGTTCTGTACCAGGTCGGGTATCCACCAGGTAACCCACAAAAACATGCAGGGATGGGTAAAAAAAAAAATAAAATTTGGGGGTGCAGGTACAGCCAAAAAATTTTTTAAAAATGCGGGCAGGTAGCAGGCAAGGAAGTGAAAAAACAAAAGAAGATTCATGCATGAAACTGTGGAACCATGGTTGATCCACAGCTGGTTTATTTTATTTTGAAGTGAGTTTTACATCCGGCCACATGTCATTGAGCTGCATTGACAGCGTGTGTTTTAGCCAAAAATAAAGCTCTTAAAAGTGAGTTACTGTGTAGACAATGTGTTTAATCACAGGTCAGGTTGCGGGTCTAATGTACACGGGTATGAGGGCGTTTGGAAAGTGGACCCGTGCAGGACTCTGTAACACAGGTACTTCTGTCAAATCACTCACCGTTAGTTCATCTGTCATAGACCCCCTGTCCGGTTGATGGCAAGTGTGCATATTAATCACTCATTGTCAAGTCTTGTCTCGTTTAGCTGACTTTAGCTGAAATTAGATGTTACTTGGTAGCGCAAAATGTCAAGACAGCCAAGTCTCCTTAGTTATTTTAAAAAGACCAGTAAATGTGATGGCATTGATAAACACAGTGAAAAAAGAGGGACTGATGCGGTGGAGGATGAAGGACAAGTAAGTAATACTGATAATGTTTATCAGCCAGCAGCAACTACAGTTACTGCATCATTGATATGTTTTTGAACATTAAATACTACTAAACATGTCTCATTAAAAATGTAATTTGAAATGACGGGTAATAATGTGTTAAGATGGAATTTTTATGACCCTGTCCGTCAAAATAACGGACAATCAAATCGTCTAGCACAACCTCTGTGTCTGACACACACCTGTGAAAAAACAGTACAATTTCAGCATGAAATGATATAGTGACCATTGAAACACATACGTTTATGGAGCTAAAAACACAAAACTGAAGCTATCTGTGAAAAACTCATTAGTAGCTTATTTTCCTGAGTTACAAACAAGTCAATATTCATCTCCACATTCAGTTGGTTTCTGTTCATATAAATACCACTAACAGGAACAACGCATCATAGCTTGGCTTCATTGTTTACACCTATAGTGGTGCAGACAGATGACGAGCATGGATGATAAAGATTTCCTTTTCTTTTTGTCAGACAGATGAAAAAATGTTGATTTTTTTACTTTGACATGTTTTGGCTACAATCTGTAGTGGCCAAAACTGTAAACAAGGTTAAAAAAAAAAAAAAAAACTTATTTCCATCTGTCTGACAAAAAAGAAAAGGAAATCTTTATAATTTCAGTAAACAGTATGAACCAAATTGGACGAGCATGGATAATATTTAATTATGGTACTTTTTATCATCACAGTCTGTAAACATGTGATTCCTTTATTTTTCATATTTAAATGCTGGTCAAAAATAGCTCATTTTTATACAGACAGATCTAGCCTGTGCCTTTTGTAGTACTAATGTATTTTGGGTCAAGGCTCAGAGAGGCGAAAGCTGCATATTTGTACGACCAACACTTTCGGAGTTATTACTTTATAAAATTACAATGAGTTTACAGGCGGCCTGCGGACAAGTCTATGCACAGCAGCAAATGGGGGGGGGGGGGGGGGCTGGATCCGGATCAGAACTGCCGGGACACAACAGGAGAACCATGTCTGGTAGTGATCACACACTAACAAGGTCGGTCTAGTTCTTACTGTGGCTCGGTTCTACTCTGCCGGTCCCCAGTTTGACCCGGCCTGTTAATGTTTGCCTCCACCATGTGCAGTCCTGTGAAAAAGTCTTATGCTGCCTTCACCTGCTACCGGGAATAGTAACATTCACAAACCATCATGTGCAGTCCTGCGTAAAAATCTCTGGTCCACATCAATGTCAATACAAAACAAAATGAGGGCCATTCTGTTTCTTCCTAATCTGTGTTACACCAGTGAGTTTAGTCAAGTCATCCAGTCATGTGTATGTGATGAAGTCAGACAGTAATGACCTAAAGCCTTTTCAGATACATATATAAGGTAACTATGAATGCACTCTTATCTGTTACTTTTGATTACAATGCAAAACAAAATGAGGGCCATTCTATTTTTTCTTAATCTGTGTATTACACCAGTAATCTTAGCTCAGCTAGAACCCATGGATTTCCACAAGTCAGTGCGCTAGTTTAAATATAATCTTTCTATTTTTGGAAGGAAACTGACAGTATTGCTTTGAACTAATCACTATCATAGTATTTTTAAGAATAAAAGTGAATGCAGGGCTTAATCTGAATTTTGACCATGCTGAGGTTTACCCCCTTCCTCCAGATCTCTAAAATCCTCCTGCACTGATCTCTGAAACTATGAGCGACAGATCAGATGATGCCAAAGCATGTATGGATATAACCGGATTTGCTTTCAGATCAAGAGGAAAATGAGATTGGGTTCACTTAATAGGAAGCATCAGACACAAAAACTTCTAGCAAACACCATCCATATCAACATCCCAACAATAAACAACCTTTACCGGGGTTCAGAAGCATCCTGCCCATCTACTGGGGCTTTTTCAACCTAGAAAAGATCACTCCCACCACATTTGAACTTCAATGCACCACCATCTGTACATAAATGCATGAGGTCAAAGTTACACTGCAGCTTCTTTTTAGAGTTGGAAGAAATCAAGGGTCTGACTCGAGTGCAAATGCTGTCTGTCAGAGACATTACTTTAAATTCTGCTGCAGAACTCTCTAACCAATTTCAGACTGAATTTGTGAGAAAAGTGATTGAAATGAAACAATAATAAACAAGACTTTGATAACTTTCCATTTGATGCTGTTGGAAAATTAAATGTCAACATCTACTCTCCAGAGGTCTGCCACCCTCTCACACACTTCATCGCAGCCCGTCTGAAGTGGCGATGTAAACTAAATTAGTGATAACAATCTGCTTTGCTGCTGCCCACTTTCAGTCCTACGGCTCATGTTTTACTTGAGAAATGGTCCTCAAAGCGTCAAGGGACAGAGCGTGAGTGGACAGTTCAATACAGGCCAAGTTTCAATGACGATGACACAGACATTATCAGTAGAAATAAATGCAGTGGTGAGACTAGGGCGACAAATATTGAGCAAGAGTGGAATTTTAAAAACTGACAGATTATTAACTGTCTGATATGACAGTTCCCCTAAAAATATTAAACACAGCTGAGCAAGGAAACTGATAACTCTGTAAATAAAGAACTCTCAAACTGAACATGAAACTGTCAGAAATAATAGCTTATTCTCAAAACGATGTGAGCAATTTAAAATTATTCTTGCTGTGATAATTCTTAACTGTTATTCTCCCTTAAAAATCAGCAATTTGAGATACTTGAGCTGAGATTATCCATCAGCAACTACAAATCTGACAATACTTATAGTTTGTAAAAAAAAAAAAAAACCTCTTATCAGTGCAGATTAAAATGCAAAACCAATTATTCAGTGTCTATTGGGCAATGCACACAAATTGTTAAAAGAATAAATATTTCCGAATGAGTTGATATTAGGGATGCAAATTATCGATTAATTCATTAATCGTTAGTTGGTTGCCCTTATCGACCGATTAACGATTGATTGATAAGCAGCGATTTTCCTGAGAACCTGAATTTCTTTTTCAATGCGATCTATAAGAATAAAAGCTAAATATTGATTATACACTTCATGAAAAAAACATGTCATATTCATTAATGATCGATTCATTGAACCATTGGATACAGTCAATGTTTCCTGTGGAATTCATCTGATGTGGCAGTGTGTAATGGGGGGGTGGGGTGGGGGGTGCACACGCGTGCCTTTTGCTGGTGTGTGTGTGGGTGCGGGCACGTGCATTTCCTCGGGGGGGGGGGGTACTTGCACGGACTCAGTGTGGCCGGGGGATGCGTGCGTGTTGGTTGGTAACCGTGCGCGTGCATGCGTCACTTTCCGTCCTACTTCCAATACTGTGGGGGTACGGGAGGGTGCAGTCTGTGCCCCCCCCAGAAGTGAAAGTGAAACTTTTCACTGACTGTAGACTAGACCAACCTCCAGGAAAATGCTCTGATACCAACCCCGCATTTGTGCGTGTATTTATTCGGGGGTGCACCACCCCCACAGACGGGCTGGTCTGTGTTTGGTCCACCATGTCCATACAGACATTCTAACTCATCAACGCCATGATCCAGTTCAATGACCGGCTATCCCAGCCGCGGACAAACCGACAGCCTTCGGGCAGGTGTGGAAAAGGGCAATTAACCGATAATTAATAATTTTCATTCATTCATTCATTATCTTCCGCTTTAACCAGGGCCGGGTCGCGGGGGTAACAGTCTAAGCAGGGATGCCCAGACTCCCCTCTCCCCAGACACCTCCTCCAGCTCTTCCGTGGGGACCCCGAGGCGTTCCCAGGCCAGCCGAGAGACATAGTCTCTCCAACGTGTCCTGGGTCTTCCCCGAGGTCTCCTCCCGGTGGGACATGCCTGGAACACCTCCCCAGGGAGGCGTCCAGGAGGCATCCGAAACAGATGCCCGAGCCACCTCAGCTGGCCCCTCTCGACACGGAGGAGCAGCGGCTCTACTCCGAGCTCCTCCCTGGTGACTGAGCTCCTCACCCTATCCCTAAGGGTGCGCCCAGCCACCCTACGGAGTAAACTCATTTCAACCGCTTGTATCCGGGATCTTGTCCTTTCGGTCATGACCCAAAGCTCATGACCATAGGTGAGGGTAGGAACATAGATTGACCGGTAAATCGAGAGCTTCGGCTCAGCTCCTTCTTTACCACAACCGACTGGTACAGCGACTGCGTCACTGCAGACACTGCACTGATCCGTCTGTCAATCTCATGCTCCATCCTTCCCTCACTCGTGAACAAGACCCTGAGATACTTAAACTCCTCCACTTGGGGCAAAGACACCCCACCGACCCGGAGAGGGCAGACCACCTTTTTCCGGACGAGAACCATGGCTTCGGATTTGGAGGTGCTGATCCTCATCCCGCTCGCTTCACACTCGGCTGCAAACCGCCCCAGTGCACGCTGAAGGTCCAGGTTCGATGAGGCCAACAGGACAACGTCATCTGCGAAAAGCAGAGACGAAATCCCGTGGTCCCCAAACCGGACCCCCTCCGGCCCCTGGCTGCGCCTAGAAATTCTGTCTATAAAAATTATGAACAGAACCGGTGACAAAGGGCAGCCCTGCCGGAGTTCAACATGCACCTGGAACAGGTCTGTCTTACTGCCAGCAATGCGAACCAGGCTCCTGCTTCGGTCATACAAGGACCGGACTGCCCTTAGCAAAGGACCCCGGACCCCATACTCCCGAAGCACCCCCCACAGGATACCACGAGGGACACGGTCGAACGCCTTCTCCAGATCCACAAAACACATGTGGACTGGTTGGGCAAACTCTCATGAACCCTCGAGCACCCGATGGAGAGTATAGAGCTGGTCCAGTGTTCCACGACCGGGATGAAAACCGCATTGTTCCTCCTGGATCCGAGGTTCGACTATCGGTCGGATCCTCCTCTCCAGTACCCTGGAATAGACTTTCCCCAGGAGGCTGAGGAGTGTGATCCCCCTATAATTGGAGCACATCCTCCGGTCCCCCTTCTTAAAAAGGGGGACCACCACCCCGGTCTGCCAATCCAGAGGTACTGTCCCCGGCTGCCACGCGATGTTACAGAGACGTGTCAACCAAGACAGTCCCTGCACATCCAGAGACTTAAGGTACTCAGGGCAAATCTCATCCACCCCCGGTGCCCTGCCACCGAGGAGCTTGCCAACCACCTCGGTGACTTCAGCTTGGGTGATGGACGAGTCCACCTCTGAGACCTCAGCCTCAGCTTCCTCCATGGAAGACGTGGCAGTGGGATTGAGGAGGTCCTCGAAGTACTCCTTCCACTGTCCGACAACATCCCCAGTCGAGGTCAGCAGCTCCCCACTTCCACTGTAAACAGTGTTGGTGGCGCACTGCTTTCCCCTCCTGAGGCGCCGGATGGTTTGCCAGAATTTCCTCGAGGCCGACCGATAGTCCTCCTCCATGGCCTCCCCAAAGTCCACCCAGACCCGAGTTTTTGCCTCCACAACCGCTCGGGCTGCAGCGTGCTTGGCCTTCCGGTACCCATCAGCTGCCTCGGGAGTCCCACGGGCCAACAAGGCCCGATAAGACTCCTTCTTCATCTTGACGGCATCCCTTATTTCCGGGGTCCACCACCGGGTTCGGGGATTGCCACCACGACAGGCACCAGAGACCTTGTGACCACAGCTCCGAGCAGCCGCTTCGACAATGGAGGTGGAGAACATGGTCCACTCGGACTCAATGTCCCCAGCCTCCCCCGGGATCTGGGAGAAGCTCTCCCGGAGGTGGGAGTTGAAGACCGCACTGAGATCGGGCTCTGCCAGACGTTCCCAACAGACCCTCACAACCCGTTCGGGCCTGCCGAGTTGGTCCGGTTTCCTCCTTTGCCAGCGGATCCAACTCACCACCAGGTGGTGATCGGTTGACAGCTCTGCCCCTCTCTTCACCCGAGTGTCCAAAACACACGGTCGGAGGTCTGATGGTATGACAATGAAGTCGATCATCGACCTCTGGCCTAGGGTGTCCTGGTGCCAAGTGCACTTATGGACATCCTTGTGTTCGAACATGGTGTTTGTTATGGACAAACTGTGACTAGCACAGAAGTCCAATAACAAAACACCACTCAGGTTCAGATCGGGGAGGCCGTTCCTCCCCATCACCCCCCTCCAGGTCTCACTGTCATTGCCCACGTGGGCACTGAAGTCACCCAGGAGAACAATGGAGTCCCCAGTCGGAGCACCATCCAGCACCCCTCCCAGGGACTCCAAGAAGGCCGGGTACTCTGCACTGCTGTTCGGCCCGTAGGCCGAGACAACAGTGAGGCACCTGTCCCCGACCCGAAGGCGCAGGGACGCGACCCTCTCGTTCACCGGGGTGAACTCCAACACATGGCGGCTGAGCTGAGGGGCTATGAGCAAGCCCATGCCAGCCCGCCGCCTCTCACCGTGGACAACGCCAGAGAAGTAGAGAGTCCAGCCCCTTTCGAGGGGTTGGGTTCCAGAGCCCAAGCTGTGTGTGGAGGTGAGCCCGACTATATCTAGACGGTGTCTCTCAACCTCCCTCACAAGCTCTGGCTCCTTCCCTCCCAGCGAAGTGACATTCCATGTCCCAAGACCTAGACTCTGCGTCCGGGGATCGGGTTGCCGGGCTCCCTTCCGTCGACTGCCACCCAATCCACACTGCACCCGGCCCCTACGATTCCCTCAGTGGGTGGTGAGTCCACCGGAAGGCGGGCCCACGTCGCTCCTTCAGGCTGGGCCCGGCCGGACCCCGTGGGCATAGGCCCGACCACCAGGCGCTCGCATTCGAGCCCCAACCCCAGGCCTGGCTCCAGGGTGGGGCCCTGGCTGTGCCATACCGGGCGACGTCACGTTCTTTTGTTGTTTTTCTTTCATAGGGGCTTCTGAACTGCTCTTAGCCTGGCCCATCACCCAGGACCTGTTTGCCTTGGAAGACCCTACCAGGGGCATAAAGCCCCTGACAACATAGCTCCTGGGATCATTCGGGCACTCAAACTCCCCCACCACGATAAGGTGGCAGTTCAAGGGGGAGAATTAATAATTTAATCGAGCAAATTCTTATCGACAATTAATCATTAGTCGATTAATTGTTTACATCCCTAGTTGATATTGATAATCACTATAAATATTTTTTTTAAATTAAATGATGGTTTTAATCTGAGTGAAAATTGAAGAAACCATATTATTAAACTGCCAAAAGACAAATCAAGACTCAAAGGAGCCAAAAAAAAAACAAAACAGTGAGACAACCCCACACACTGCTGAATAATCCAAAATAAAGAAAATGAGTCTGTATGATGAAACAGATGGAAAAGCAGGAGTAGACTGTGGAATTGCAATCATGGCCTTCAGTAACAAACTGTACACAGCCTCAGAAAACACACACTTCTGTCAATATAGCCTAAGAAACCACATTTAAAAGCACTATCATGCAACAAAAGCAACGTGGCATCAATATTAAAAAGAAAAGTAATTAACAGCTGGAAGGTACACTATATTGCCAAAAGTATTTGCTCACCTGCCTTGACTCACATATGAATTTCAGTGCCATCCCATTCCTAGTCTATGGGGTTCAATATGACGTGGGTCCACCCTTTGCAGCTATAACAGCTTCAACTCTTCTGGGAAGGCTGTCCACAAGATTTAGGAGTGTGTTCATGGGAATTTTGGACCATTCTTCCAGAAGTACATTTGTGAGGTCACACACTGATGTTGGACAGAAGGCCTGGCTCTCAGTCTGCGCTCTAATTCATCCCAAAGGTGTTCTATGGGGTTGAGGTCAGGACTCTGTGCAGGCCAGTCCAGTTCATCCACACCAGACTCTGTCATCCATGTCTTTATGGACCTTGCTTTGTGCACTGGTGCACAGTCATGTTGGAAGAGGAAGGGGCCAGCTCCAAACTGTTCCCACAAAGTTGGGAGCATGGACTTGTCCAAAATGTCTTGCTACGCTGAAGAATTCCCAGTTCCTTTCACTGGAACTAAGGGGCCGAGCCCAGCTCCTGAAAAACAACCCCACACCATAATCCCCCCTCCACTAAACTTTACACTTGGCACAATGCGGTCCGACAAGTATCCTTCTCCTGGCGACCGCCAAACCCAGACCCGTCCATCAGATTGCCAGATGGAGAAGCGCGATTGGTCACTCCAGAGAAGGCGCCTCCACTGCTCTAGAGTCCAGTGGTGGCGTGCTTTACACCACTGCATCCGGTGCTTTGCATTGCACTTGGTGATGTATGGCTTGGATGCAGCTGCTCGGCCATGGAAACCCATTCCATGAAGCTCTCTGCACACTGTTCTGGAGCTAATCTGAAGGCCACATGAAGTTTGGAGGTCTGTAGCGACTGACTCTGCAGAAAGTTGGCGACCTCTTCACACTCTGCGCCTCAGCATCCGCTGTCCCCGCTCCGTCAGTTTACGTGGCCTACCACTTCATGGCTGAGTTGCTGTCGTTCCCAAACACTTCCACTTTCTTATAATCCAGCTGACAGTTGACTGTGGAATATTTAGGAGCCAGGAAATTTCACGACTGGATTTGTTGCACAGGTGGCATCCTATCACAGTTCCACGCTGGAATTCACTGAGCTCCTGAGAGCGACCCATTCTGTCACAAATGTTTGTAAAAGCAGTCTGCATGCCTAGGGCTGGATTTTATACACCTGTGGTCATGGAAGTGATTGGAACACCTGATTCTGATTATTTGGATAGGTGAGCGAATACTTTTGGCAATATAGTGTACATTAACACCACTGAACCATGGGAGCTACTGCATCATTGGCATCACTGTCAACAACCAATCCAAACTCATAATATGGGCACAACACGATCTGCTTTAAAGGTGCGGGAGACTTTCGTGACCAATGTTTCATCAAATCTGTCAAACCTCAGTCATATCCTCAGTATCATGAATCTGTAAATCTGTCTGTCATTACTCACCTGAATCTCTTGCATTACAGTGAACAGTTTCTTAGTGCCATCCACCACAAACAAGCCATGTGTTTACAAACAGAGCTGGGAGGTAAGTCGGGCATGTTTGGAATTTTGTCGCGACGTGCATTGTGGGAAGCGAAGGTTCGTGCAGCCGCCTGACAACAGCAGCTGCAACAGACACGACGTGGAAAAGGCAGGAGCTCCCTCCCCTCTATGCATATCCCCCCAGCTGTTTCCATGTTTCAGCTGTTTCCGCATCGTGTTTGTTTCATCCATATAATACCATATGGTTGTGCTGCTGCTGCCACAGCCAGGCGGCTGCGCGAACTCCCTTTCCCACAGTGCACTTCGCGACAAAATTCCGAAGATGCTCTAGTTCCCTCCTGGCTCTGTTTGTAAACACATGGTTTGATTCTGGTGGATGGCACTAAAACTGTTCACTGTGAGGGAAGAGATTCAGGTGAGTAATCACAGAAAGACTAACAGATTTGTGAAACTTAGGTTATGGTTGGGGTTTTACAGATTTGATGAAAAATTGGTCACTAAAGTTTCCTGCACCTTTAAGACACTAAAGAGAAATGAGAATGGGTTCAATTAGATAAATTCAATAAGAGGCACCCAACACAGAAACCTCCAGCAAACATTATCAGCAATCATGCACAACCTTAACAAACTGCATAGTCTTTGATAAATAAATTAACAAATAAGACACAAATTCAAAAGCTTGTCAGAGTACAAAATTACAACCTTATGTCTCTTAAACAGAGTAAACAGTGTTACTCACCTGTTATGTGGATGGAACCCATGCCTCTGTCTTTTCTTTAACCCCGTGCAGCAGTTTCTCCTGTTGAAGATGAATGAGTTGTTTTCACTCAGCTGATGTTATAATTGTCTTGATGAAGACCGGATGTGTACAACTTCTCCTGGATGATAATCTGTCAATACAGCCAGCAGTAAAGATAGCTGTGCTCTATGCTAGCTATTAGCATGTTATACTATTTGCTGCTCTGACAGAAGAGGCCGCACAAAACGTTTGCTTATATTGGCAAAGTCCAGCTTAGATGTACCGGGTCGTTTTTTCGTGTTCAAGTCCATTTTCCCCGAAAAAGACGCCTGAAGGAGAATGTCGACCTCATATGCGGTCACTGTGGACACAGCCGCCATCTTGTCTTCTGTAGACCTAGCTTGATTGCTAATCCGCCCGCCAAAATTAAAGGTCAAAGTCCAAGAAACACCAAGGGCGGGGTCACCTCCTATCAATGTCTTATTGGCTGATGATCAGGTCATTCAAAACTGTAATCCAACTCAGTTTTCTGATGGGAGGTGGACCCTGGGTGTTGTGATGCATTTAATATACCCTCCCAATGTAGGAAATAGTAACTCCACCGAAGCAGGAAGTAACTGTTGTAGTCTTCTCTAAATCATGTCCACAGAAAAAGCAAGTCAGTAAATTCAGACACATTTTGAGTGTACTTTTAATGACAACAAAATAATATTGATTGTGACAGACTATCAAAGCAAGCCCTGACAGCCTCCTACTGCATAAAAGAAGCGTATTTGTGGTTTTAAACCACATTTAGAGGAAGAACATTCAATGTTGTTATTTAAACTCAGTATATACTTGGGTGTAATTAAGTAAAACAAGGAAATGTTTACATTTCTGAAATGTACATGCGTAAAATATTAACTTTTTTGCTCTAAATCTGATAAAGACAAAGTTCCTTCTATTCTGTATACGTGGCTGTTGACTATTAATATTCTATACAGCCTGTTTACATACAACTGTGTATACCACAATATTTTTTTTTTCAACAATTTCTACTGATGTCTGACTGAGGGAACACAGCCTCCTTCTTTCATCCAGTCAAACACCGTCCTGAAAAGAGTATCTTCACATATCTTTTCATTTACACAAGAACCTGCTGATGTCCTCTTTTATGACGGAGGTTTCTCTTTCTGAACATAAAAGCAGACTTTTTCTTTAGCGCATCCATCCAAAATAAGACACCTCTTCTGAATGCATTGTATACATGTACAAAACACCTGTATAAAACTGGGGAAAATATCAGTATATCCCACATGTGGAAAATTCAGAATATCCAACGAGAACATGCTCTGTACATCAGACCTGTTAAAATCTGATTACTGTCCTATTCAGAATAATTACAGACTGTTATTGTGCATGTAAGCATCTGGTCCAGATCCAGCAGTGACACATGGACCCATGTCCTGTTCAATAGTGTCTGTGTTTAAACTACATAACTGACCTCCATGTTTAATACATGTATGAATAGGTCTGAGTAAGTACTTTCACATGACACATGGTATAATTGACCAAAATAAAATTTTGAGTTAAAAATATTTAAATTCCTGCTGCGTGACACAGGGACTGAAAATGAAAATATTTTTATTTACTTTACGCAAATGTCCAAAACATGCTGTTCTCATCATAAATGGATCCTAAATGAAACGTAGGGCCTTAGCTGTGATGGAGAACTACAACTGTACCTTTGTTCAGTGTCACAATAAAAGACTGACTGGAACTAAAACACTACAAATATGATCATAAACTTTTATTGAAAAGACATATTACAACTGAAGTGACATATACAGATAATAGCTGAGAATATCTGACTAATAACTGGATTGGACAGAACCTTTATATATTCATGCACTGTTGAAGAATTAGTTCAACAGATTCACAGACTGAAAATATCACTGATACAAGAACAAATATTACTATTAAAGTTAATAGTACATTTACAGATATGAGTCTGAACAAATATTATTATTAAA
Source organism: Sphaeramia orbicularis (assembly GCF_902148855.1). Classification (NCBI taxonomy): domain Eukaryota; kingdom Metazoa; phylum Chordata; class Actinopteri; order Kurtiformes; family Apogonidae; genus Sphaeramia; species Sphaeramia orbicularis. The sequence continues at coordinate 50,349,848 of NC_043971.1, forward strand.
GGTAATAGTACATTTACATATATAAGTCTAGAACAAGTATTATTATTAAAGTTAATAGTACATTTACAGATATGAGTCTGAACAAATATTATTATTAAAGGTAATAGTACATTTACATATATAAGTCTAGAACAAGTATTATTATTAAAGTTAATAGTACATTTACAGATATGAGTCTGAACAAATATTATTATTAAAGGTAATAGTACATTTACATATATAAGTCTAGAACAAGTATTATTATTAAAGTTAATAGTACATTTACAGATATGAGTCTGAACAAATATTATTATTAAAGGTAATAGTACATTTACATATATAAGTCTAGAACAAGTATTATTATTAAAGTTAATAGTACATTTACAGATATGAGTCTGAACAAATATTATTATTAAAGGTAATAGTACATTTACATATATAAGTCTAGAACAAGTATTATTATTAAAGTTAATAGTATATTTACATATATGAGTCTGAACAAATATTATTATTAAAGTTAATAGTACATTTACATATATAAGTCTAGAACAAATATTATTATTAAAGTTAATAGTACATTTACGTATATGAGTCTGAACAAATATTATTATTAAAGTTAATAGTATATTTACATATATGAGTCTGAACAAATATTATTATTAAAGTTAATAGTATATTTACATATATGAGTCTGAACAAATATTATTATTAAAGTTAATAGTGCATTTAAATATATGTGAGAAGTATAACTTCACATAATTAGTTACATCTTTTTTTCTACAAGTGATACTCTGTAAACAGTTCCATAAAATAGAGTTCTAAAGCTAAAGGTCTGAGTAAAAATTTAGCCTATTAGAGAAATGAGAGGGCAAACTTTAATTTATGACACTGATGTCCACTTTGGCTGGATCTGGTCCATATTCAAGAACATTTTGTGTTTTGACAGTGTTAGCAAAAAATGATGTTGTGATATAAAATTGCATTATTATAATCATAGATACTCGTCTCCACAATGATGTAAAACTATTTCAGTTTCAGCTGGATGTGAAACAACCCACTGACAGGGAGTGAAGTGAATATTTCTTAGTGAAAGTGCTACTTTTGCATTAAACTTCATCATAAACAACCAAATATTTGAAGGGAAAGCAGCAAAGATGTATTTTTCTAATGAAAAATGTCCATGTAAAATGTGTAAAATGAATTGCGAATGGTGTTTCTGAGCCTGTAAAGGGTGGTGTCAGAGCACGCCGGCTGTTGTTTGAAAGGTCACTGATTTTAATGACATTTTAGAGAGGTTTTGTAATGGGGCCAAGCGAGGCATGGGGAGCACTCGACCACACGCCACAAAAACACGCCGAGTGGAATGCATTGGCAAAGTGCTGCTGCCTCTGTCGGTGTTGTAGGTCTGTGAGTGTTCATGTTTGTTGTGTATCTCCTTCTCTTCATCCTTGCCACACACCTCATTTCCCCAAACATCTGACACAGAATGTAAGAGAGACACTTATTGACACATCATCAGGCCTGAACGGTGTGTCTTATTCCACTTAATTACTGTCTGTGCTGGTCTCTGCTGCTGCTGCCACATTCAGATGTGATCACTGCTTTAATTGCATAATTGATTCAGTTTATTGTCATGGATTTTCTGATTGGTTTCAGGAGGACAAGGTCGTGGATTTGGCACACTTCACTTCAGTGCCTCTACATTCGTCATCAGCTGTGGATTTTTATGTAAATTCATCAGTTTACTGCAGTGTTGTCAAACTCATATTACTGTAGGTTCCACATTCAGTCCGATATCATCTCAAGTGGATCAGGCCAGTAAAATAATAACATTAACCTACAAATAATAATAAAAAATGTGGTCTTTGTTCTGGTGTAAAAAAAGTAAAATTATATGATGAAAATGTGAATGAACAACCCTGAACTTGAAATTTCTTAAGAAATGTAAGTGCAATTTCAACAATATTAGGTCTCAGCTTATTATTAACACAACCTACAGCTCACAGTGGATCTGCAAATGCAGGCAGAATATTGGTACAATTACACTTCTTTTTCTTTAGACATTTCAGGTTAATCACATTTGTTCAAGTTATTCACATTGTATTGTAAAAGCATAGTTTGTAAATGTAAATATTTTCTGATGGAATTTTAACTTTTTTCACATTAAACCAAGAACAAAATTTGTAGTTAAGGTCTGAATGTGGAACCTGAACTAAAACCAGTTCGACTCCCTTGACTGTTAATATTTTCAGTATAATTTTTGCACTAATGGGCCAGATTGGATGCTTTGGCAGGCCTTGTTTTGACCTGCGGGTCGTATGTTTGACACCCTTGGTTTACAGTGACAGATGTGCAGCGCTGCCGTTCCAGAACGTCTTATCAGGACCGCATCAGGTGCTGTTTTATGGGGTCATCAGCTGTCAGAATAAACTGCTCAACCCTTTCATGCATGACGTCCGCATTTGTGGACACACAGTTGAACTCACTTTCCAAAAGGGTTCTAAAAGCAACATTCTCCAAACCAATACCATTTCAGGGTGTCAAGGGACGATTAGTCTCCGGACAATGTGAGTCACGCATGTGTAGAATCATTTATTTCTGTCGGCCATCTTTTATGACTCGCTACACCAACCTCAAAGATCGCATTGTTGGTATAGAGCAGCAATTCCCCTCCACTGTTTCCCCCAGATTTAGATCAAAACCTTTGTTAGCTGGATAGGCTCTCAGCTGTGAAAGAAACCAAAAGTAGGCATAGAAATTGACTCTCGAAATCACTTCTGAATGCGACAAAGATACTTCTTGAAGGTAAAGTCTCCTTACTTTTACATAGTTTGACTCATACAACAGTGATATGTGCCTAATGACGTTCATTTTGTCTTCTGTTTATGTAATTATACTTTTTTTTTTTCTTTTGTTCAGACAAGGTATAGTTTTGTAGATGTTACCTGCTTGACAGTTTCGACTGTGACTCCAGTCAGTCGCAGCACCATCAACCAGGACGAGGGGGTGTACACCCTCTCGTGCACCTGGGATTCCCTCCTCCAGAGACCACCCAAGGCGGGGAGACGCGGTCAGTTTGAGGGGCTCTGATTGGTCCATCGAGCCGACCAGCTGATAAATAACACATCAGCAGCACGTCGGATGACGCTACTGAGGAAGACTGGAGTCACAGTCCAAAGTGTCAAGCAGGTAACATCTAAAAAACTATACCTCGTCTGAACAAAAGAAAAGTATAACAGTGATATGTCCAAGCGAGGTGGATAAATGCTTCTATGCAGAACTAAACATGGAGAATCAGCGTTCAGTTTCTATGCTCCATATATCTGGAACAAACTACCAGAAAATATCAGGTCTGCTGAGAGTCTGAGTTCCTTTAAGTCACGGTTAAAGACTCACCTGTTCACTGCTGCCTTTGACTAAAAGGCTTTTTACTTTTTAAATTTTATATTCTCCTTTGAAACTCTGCACTGCAACTCTTACTTTAATATGTGTGTGTTTTTAAATTTTGGGTTTTATGTGTTGTTTTCTTACTTGCTGTTTTTAATCACCCTTTACATGTTTCTTTTATAATGTTTTAAATGTGTTTCTTTTTCCCTTGTCGTTGTATTTCAATGTCCTGTGTGAAGCACCTTGAATTGCCTTGTTGCTGAAATGTGCTGTACAAATAAACTTGCCTTGCCTCGCGAGCATGACTCACATGGTCCGGAGACTCAAAACGCCCCTTGACGCAGGGCACCAGCAACGCTGGTGTCATGTGACCAAAGGCCCACACCATAGTAAACTGTAGTGGACTGACATAATGTGGTGGTGGTGTGTACGGGGGGGGGGCGTATACTCCATATATGAGCACAGTACTGTGGACACAAGAGGACAATGAGTTCATGGAACAGTATCTATGATTGGATCTGGGACAACAACATGTCCCTACCGCTGATTGGAACAGGACAAATGGAAACATCTGATTGGCTCTGTGGACATAGACACACCCATATTTGGTGCCCTCGTACTGGGGCAGTTTATTTTGTTCACATTCACAGCTAAATCACTTCTAAAAGTTTAAGATTTCCTTCACTCCTGCCTAAGTTAATACTGAACAGATATTTTATCTAACATCCTGCAGACTGATCCTTATCTGTGACTGTTCCTGAGGTTTACACCATTTTTTCTGTGAAGATTATGAAGATACAGAAGGTTATGTTTATCGACAATAATTTTCTCTGTATGACTTTAATAAAAAAAAAAAATAATAGAATCTGACTGTGGCCTTGACATGGCAGAAAGTTTTAATGAGAGTAAATCAGATTGTAGAGGACTGTGTAAAGGGTCAAAAACTGGACGGCGGTGCCCACTGGCTCGTTCAGGGTACGTTGGTGAGACTAAAGTGCTGAGCGCCCTTTTGCTGAGGTTGAAATTTCTGAGTATTAGCAAGTTATTAACTCTCCTTAATAGGAAATTCTTGCAGTCAGAATGCAAACGAGGAGAGAGAGGCGTTAGGTGACGACGACGCAGCGCTCAGCCGCCCATGGGATAATAATGATGTGTTCACTGACCAACGGGGTGAAACAGCCTCCGTGTCCTCAGGCACCGCTTGAACACGGACATGTCAAAAGTCCACCCTGAGTTTTCTTTAAGTGTCTAGTCATGAAATTGAGAGCCACGGGTCATAAAGGCTGGGTATTTATTGGACAACCACCAGGGGATTCCATGTGAGGCGTAAATCGGCGCCGCTGATGAAGACGCCGTTTCACCATGACTGCCCGCTCATCAAGGACGCCTCATCTTTATTCATGTCCTCATTGATTCCAAAGGGAGGATTTTGTAATTGTGAAAATATGCAGCGTTAGAGCCGTTCATCAGAAAATGGAAATGTAACTATCGTGATTGAAACCAGGGGCGTTTAATTCATGTTAGTTCAGGTTCCACACTCAGACCAACGTGATCAGAGACACGTCAGAGCAGTCAAATAAGAACAGAGGAACCAGTGAAGAATGTCAACTCCAAAAAAAGAACAGGTATATCATGTAGATCGATGTGTTTACAACATATTAGTCTACATTTATCTAGTCTGTCTGTCTTAAATCTGCCTGAAGAACACTCACCATACATCCAAAAGAAAGAAAGACAGAGGGAGAAAGCAAATAAAGGAAGGAACAAATGAAGAGACAAATGAAAGAACATCTGCATTCTACCACAAAAGAAATGAAACTAAAACTAGAAAAGCACTCGGAGAGCGCAGACCTCCACCAAGGCAGAGCCCCCGCCCCATCGCCGCCAAAATTTTATCATTTGTTCCTGGTGCCAGTATCAACATTTCCTGAAATTTTCATCTAAATTTGTTCATAACTTTTTGAGTTATCTTACACACGGACAGACAGACCAACGCCGGCAGAAACAGAACCTCCTTGGCAGAGGTAATAATAACAACTGATGTCAAATACAGGAGAAAATAAGTAATAAATGAATAAACCTGAGCTCCTCAGTGTTGAATGTGAGTCCATAAGGTTGTAGGTCCCTTCATAGGTTCTGTCTGTCTGTTTCTGTCTGTTTCTGTCTGTCTGTCTCTGTCTGTCTGTCTGTTTGTTTCTGTCTGTCTGTCTCTGTCTGTCTGTCTGTCTCTGTCTGTCTGTTTCTGTCTGTCTGTCTGTTTGTTTCTGTCTGTCTGTCTCTGTCTGTCTGTCTGTCTGTCTGTTTCTGTCTGTCTCTGTCTGTCTGTCTGTTTCTGTCTGTCTGTCTCTGTCTGTCTGTCTGTCTGTTTGTTTCTGTCTGTCTGTCTCTGTCTGTCTGTCTGTCTGTTTCTGTCTGTCTGTTTCTGTCTGTCTGTCTGTCTGTCTGTTTCTGTCTGTCTGTCTGTCTGTCTGTTTCTGTCTGTCTGTCTCTGTCTGTCTGTTTCTGTCTCTGTCTGTCTGTCTGTCTGTTTCTGTCTGTCTGTCTGTCTGTTTCTGTCTGTCTGTTTCTGTCTGTCTGTCTGTTTCTGTCTGTCTGTCTCTGTCTGTCTGTCTGTTTCTGTCTGTCTGTCTCTGTCTGTCTGTCTGTTTCTGTCTGTCTGTCTGTCTGTTTCTGTCTGTCTGTTTCTGTCTGTCTGTCTCTGTCTGTATGTCTGTTTGTTTCTGTCTGTCTGTCTCTGTCTGTCTGTCTGTCTGTTTCTGTCTGTCTGTCTCTGTCTGTCTGTTTCTGTCTGTTTCTGTCTGTTTCTGTCTGTCTGTTTCTGTCTGTCTGTCTGTTTCTGTCTGTTTCTGTCTGTCTGTCTCTGTCTGTCTGTCTGTCTGTTTCTGTCTGTTTCTGTCTGTCTGTTTCTGTCTGTTTCTGTCTGTTTCTGTCTGTCTGTTTCTGTCTGTCTGTCTGTCTGTTTCTGTCTGTCTGTCTCTGTCTGTCTGTTTGTTTCTGTCTGTCTGTCTGTCTGTTTCTGTCTGTCTGTCTCTGTCTGTCTGTTTCTGTCTGTCTGTTTCTGCCTGTCTGTTTCTGTCTGTTTCTGTCTGTGTTTCTGTCTGTCTGTCTGTTTCTGTCTGTCTGTTTCTGTCTGTGTTTCTGTCTGTCTGTCTGTCTGTTTCTGTCTGTTTCTGTCTGTCTGTCTGTTTCTGCCTGTCTGTCTGTTTCTGTCTGTTTCTGTCTGTCTGTTTCTGCCTGTCTGTCTGTCTGTTTCTGTCTGTTTCTGTCTGTGTTTCTGTCTGTCTGTCTGTTTCTGTCTGTCTGTCTGTCTGTCTGTCTGTTTCTGTCTGTTTCTGTCTGTCTGTCTGTTTCTGCCTGTCTGTCTGTTTCTGTTTGTCTGTCTGTCTGTTTCTGCCTGTCTGTCTGTCTGTCTGTTTCTGTCTGTCTGTCTGTCTGTTTCTGTCTGTCTGTTTCTGTCTGTTTCTGTCTGTCTGTTTCTGTCTGTCTGTCTGTTTCTGTCTGTCTGTCTGTCTGTTTCTGCCTGTCTGTCTGTCTGTCTGTCTGTCTGTTTCTGTCTGTCTGTCTGTCTGTTTCTGCCTGTCTGTCTGTCTGTCTGTTTCTGTCTGTCTGTCTGTCTGTTTCTGTCTGTCTGTTTCTGTCTGTTTCTGTCTGTCTGTTTCTGCCTGTCTGTCTGTCTGTCTGTCTGTCTGTTTCTGTCTGTCTGTCTGTCTGTCTGTCTGTCTGTCTGTCCATTCAATGACATAATCTCATTCTCTGTAAAATGCGTTTCCATATCTGCTCCACATTTCTCCTGTGGATGCATCCTGTCATGGAGCAGAAGAATATTGAATGTAGGTGACCTTTGACCTCCTGTTTCCAGGTCCAGTGGTCTTGCACAGTTCTAATATCTGGGTACTTTCACATATAAATATGTATGGAATAAGTTTTATACAAAGAAAATTTAATCTAAATTAAAGGGCAGGAACTTTCAACCCAGTCTTACACTAGATTTGGCTGAAGGGGATTAAAACGTTATGGATACGACTTTAACCTCCATGAGACCATGTCGGCCACAAATGAAAGAGAATGAACAAGGCTTAAATATATATTCATGGCCTTTCTACCACAAATTTTTGTTTTGCCACCTCAAGATGTATTTTCGTAACTTTGGACATGAAAAAAACCTCTGCTTTGTGAACATCAGAAACAGCACAAATTAATGCATAGAAACTCACCGGAATGCAGAGGGAAGGAGGAGAATTTAATGCTCAAACCTTCCTTTTGGAGGAACCGGGTCTGAATGTGTAATGTCCTAATGAATCCTAAACCCAGTCCTGCAAAACCATGAACACATCCAGGTTCATAATTGACTCAACTGCAGCAGGATATCATCACAAAAACACAGACAAAGTGACCCTTTGGCGTCTGTTTTCAGCCCCTGTAATGTCAGATATAAGTCCATATAAGTCCATCGTTGTTGGAAAATGACACCATGAACCAGGTGGCATCATTCAGAAGGTGGTTGTGATGGTTATGCTGGAACACCCTGCACTCAGGAGGGCAGGGTTTGTGTCCTGTGTCATGATGTGTTTGTTTTTGTGTTTTAATTAAAGTTTTTAACCCATAAAGACCTAAAGACTCAACTGCAACCAGAACCATCTACTGATCTAAACTGTTTAATTCCTGTTGATCCACTAATCCTATCAATCCATGTCAGTAATTGGTGTAAAATAGAGTTCTTCATCTTTTCATGGTCATCAGATATGACCATATTTGGACATTCAGAGGCTCCGTAGTTACCATGGAAACACCATCATCTTCTACAACATTGACTGACCAGTAAAACTCATGGAGTTGGATCAATGACAGTGGATGGAAATGAACAAAAATGTGTTAAAAATAAAAAAAATAAAAAAACAACTACAAAATAATAAACAATGTGAAAAAGTAAACATAAAACGCACTAAAACGAAGTAAAATAATAATAAAATGAGCAACACAATGAACAAAAACAGCCAAAATTATGCATAAAAGGAACAAAAATTAACAATAAATCAACTAAATCAGTGGTTTCCAACCTTTTTTGGCTCGTGACCCCATTTTAAAATCACAAATTTCTGCCAATCTCAGACATTCAAAATGGAGGCTTTTTTTTTTTTGCTAAAATTCATTTGTTTTTGATCATGTAATAGTTTGCTATATTATGTTGCAAATAAACAATAATTTTAGAGGACATTTAGTCTATATAATGTATATTATTGTGGACGGAGGCAGTAAATCCAGGTGTAGATTACTGCACAAAGGGAGAACTGGATTTTCCTTGGTCAGGATATGTACAGTCAGTCCAGCTTGGATTTACAAGGCTGACAATTAATACTGAACAAACAAGAACTCAAACTATGAATTATGAAAGAGCTGCAGCATCTGAAACTGACCACAATGAACATTTGACACATAAACAGAACCACAGTGCTTCAGTTTCAGCTTCAGAGTTTGTCATGTCTTTTATGGATTGGAATTGTCTTTTTATTATTATATTTAATCTTTATTAATTACTAGAAATTTCAGGTGACCCCATTTGAATTCCAGGTGACCCCATGTGGGGTCCTGACCCCAAGGTTGAAAAACACTGAACTAAATAATAAGTAACATTAACAAAATGAGCCACAAACCGAAGAAAACTGAAGAAAAAATAATAAAACCATGAAGTTGGATGGACACACTGGGTTTATATGCAATAAATAATGAATTAAATGAACAAAAATGTCTAATGTGAAAAAGTAAGCAAAAAATTAAGCAAAATTAAATAAAAAATAACAAAATAAACAACAAAATGAACTAAAACAGCCAAAGTGATCAAAAATGAACAAAAATTAGTAATAAATCAACAAAATAATAAATAACATGAACAAAATAAGACGCAAATTGAACAAAATTGAAGGAAAGATAAATATCTGGACTTGAAATTACTTCTAGGTTATTCTGTTCTTATTTTACTGGTTCTGGTCCACTTTAGATCATATTGGTCTAATGTGTCAAATACCAAGAACTGAGGGTTAGAGTTAGGGTTAGAGTTAGAGTTAGGGTTAGGGTTAGGGTTAGGGTTTGGGTTATGTGAACCGGAGATGGCGTTGAATAACATGCCAGATGCCAAAAGAACTGGTGTGACATACAAGGCCGTTTGTTGAGGTGTGGGCTTCCTGTCAGTGCTGTACGATCCAAACAGGAGCGTCCATGTGTGACCTCCACATACAAACTTAACCCCAGATAAATCCAGTCCAGTCCACCCCTGGTTGGACATCCAGAGCTGCTCCTCCCTCCACTGGGGTCAGAGGTCAACCTCCAGGAGCGACGTCCACTAACACTGGACACACAGACTGGGTGACCTTTCATCTGGACAGACGTGGTCCAACCGCCGCTGATCGATGGGGGACAAAAAGACAGCGAGTGGTGAGGAGAGCTGCACGGGGGGAACACACACACACACACACACACACAGACCTACACACACACACACACACACACACACCTACACACACACACACACACACACCTTTACCACCCACTACAGCTGTCAGTCACAGGCCGTCGTCCTCGGTAACGGCGCTGTGACTGAAAGGCCACACGCTGCAGGATGGCGCCGAGACGCTGCCAGATGTCTACATCAGGACCCCAACAAACACAAAAACACACACACACACACACACACACTCTGAACAGGACAGAAACTGTACAGATAATAACATTAGTTCCTTCTCCACTGACCCTCAAATAATGTGAATATAATAAAAATTTGTGGAAAAACAACAGTTTCACCCAAACTCTAGTTTTTCTTTGAAGAGTTGTTGCTGTTGGAGGTGTTTTTTCGTAGTTAAATTGGTATATGACACAAAACTGTAATGGAAAGACCTTTGAGTCCAACTAGAGCCACATGACCAAAACAAACAATAATAATAATAATGTGATCATAATACAGAAGTTGTAGCTCAGCCAATAGATAATAACAATATTAATTAATCTGTTTAATCGTTGACAGATTCTTGAACTAAAACACTGAGTATCTTCTTATTTCTGAAACAACCCTCAGTTTGACAGAACATAAAGACTGGACAATGTCAGGATTCTTTTGGCACTAACTGTGCTGACATTTACTGGGACGTTGCATGAGTGTTGTGTGGCGTTGATGTCATAGTGGGTGTGGCCTGTCATGAAGTTGAGGCCGGTAGTCAAACCTTCAAACTGTGTGAACTTAACTTAAGCATAAAAATCTGTCTAATGGAAAAACAACATTTTTGCCAAACTCTCATTTTTCTCTTAATAGTTGTTGTTGTTGTTGTTGGAGGTGTTTGTTCATAGTTAAATTGGTCTATGACCCAAAACTGTAATGGAAAGACCTTTGAGTCCAACTAGAGTCACATGACCAAAACAAACAGATGTTGATGGATGTTAGAACAAGAGAAGAAGAGTTGAACCCAAAGGCGTGTGTGTGTGTGTGTGTATGTGTGTGTGGACACACCAGGAAACCACATCAGTTTAGAATTTAGGAGGAGATAGAGGAGGAACCAGCATTCTAGATTTAAAACAACCCAGATTTCTGTTCCTGTTTATGGAAGGACTGACACTGACATCTACCAGAAGAAAGAAACTCATCAGCACATTTGGGATTGAATGGACAAACCAACATTACATACTTGTGTTTGGAACACATTTATATAAATATGGGGACAGTTTAGCTCAGATGGACCATGGAAAAGAGACTACTTTGATCAATCGGGGTAATTGTCTTGGAAAAAGTAAAAATGTGTGTAAAAATTTTTAATTCAGGCATTATATTCTCCAAGTGATGAAACAAATGTGTTGAATTTGAAAGCAAAAATCGGTTTGAGAAATCGTTTGGACAAAAATATGGGACGGATAGAATTCCTGATATTAGTATAATAACTATTTTCAGTGTTTCCTTTTGGACTAAATTGAGTCGTTAGAAGCCTTCGATAAGTATTTTACTTGCTCGTTTTCCTCTCAGGACCAAACATCAGCCTTTAAACCTGAAATAAATGAGCATCTGAGTGTTTGATTCGACCCTTTTAACATGGACTCATTCACAATCATGTTTATAGAAGGACTGACACTGACATCTACCAGAAGAAAGAAACTCATCAGCACATTTGGGATTGAATGGACAAACCAACATTACACTCCTGTGTTTGGAACACATTTCTATAAATATGGGGACAGTTTAGCTCAGATGGACCATGGAAAAGAGACTACAGACTCAGACACTTTAACACCAGTTTGGACAAACATCTGCTTCTTAACCCTTTCATGCATGAACTATCAGAACCAGTGGCGGCTGCTCGTCTTTCAGACAGGGGAAGCTCATTGTCGGCTTACATTTAAAAAAAATAAAAATAAAAAAATAAAGAAAATGCTCAGTGACCTTATCGTACCAGTAGGCGTCTTTTCCAGGGACTGGACCAGTGTCCTCTCAATATCCAGCAGAGCTGGGCTGCTTAGATTGCCTTGGCCCAGTGTGTTGTGGGTGGAAGACTTCAGCCTTTTTAAACTAGAGATGCTCCTTTCACTCCGACCTAGCTGACAGTTTGACTGATTTAACTATCTACAAAACGATATTCAACTCAAACAAGAAATGATTAAATTATGGAACCGAAACAAGAAAAAGCTGAAATTATGTTAAATTGAAACAAGGAAGTCCAATGAGTGTGTTTTATTTACAGTGCAAGAAATGAACGAGTAATTTCGTAGTGGTTTCTCTGATTTCACAGCAGAATGTGTGACGGTATTAAACTGAACTGTGTCAGTGAAGGAGTAGATCTGAAAACAGCTGTCAATCAAACGGGATTCAGCCTTTCGACCGATCCTCCAATCAGCACGTGGGATTCTGGCGTCCAGCCCGGCCGAGCTCCGCCCACAGCCCCATTCACCACCAGTGACGCTCGGCGTCCGGGGGCGGGACAGCATCGTGGCATTTATCCAATTACCGTCCAGTTTTGATGCAATGAAAAAAACTGTTCCACTCAGTCCCGTTGAAGCCCAGAGACGCCCGCAGTCTACGGACAAATGCACTGAGCAGAGATGGAGGAGAAAACAGAGACACAGGAATGGAGGAGAAGTGAACAACATCGTGTTCATTGGTTTGTGATAAAGCTGATTCTGAACGAACTCATCTTTGAGATGAACGTGTTCTAACTCATTTATAGTCAATAAAATGTCAACACAACCGTACATATTTAACCATTTAATTTTCGTAATTTTAGAGGAAGCCGGCCTTCCCTTGCAGTCTGTGAGAAATTGCCACTGATCAGAACCTTTGTCAGGTCTTTTTATTCGTCTTTGAACCTGTTTTTGATGCAGTTCCTTAAATGTTCACTCAGCTGAACACCATCAGTTTAACTTTGAAAAACAAATAAAATATGTATTGAACAAACCAATATGAAAAAATGTGATGAAAACTATGAAATAAAAACATTTTAATGCTTGTCAAGTTGTGTGTGTTTTACTCCACTCTGAGCCCAAACTGAAGGACACAAAGGGACGACTCAACTTTACTGAGGCTTTAGTTTATCACAGATTTACAGGTTTTAAATCATGGTATGAAACAGTAGAAGCAGATTGAATATGTTCATAACCTTTAAGTTAAACACAAATATATGCATTATTTTAAGCATTTAAGGGCATTTATTATTAAAATGCATGAACATAAACCAACATACTGTATATGTGGAAGAAAACGTCATCATAGACCTGGAAAACATCAGTAAACCAGCACTTTGGTCATTAGTTTAACAATGAATCTGATTAAAATATGGAATATTTAACACATTAATCTGAGGCAGATCATTTCTTTGTAACTGTAGACCAGTGTATCCACTAACTTCTTCTCACATGTTTTTTCCTGCAGGTGTTCAAGTGTTCCAGTCACCTGCAGGAAGGGTTTGGACTTACTACTACATACATGTTCTTAGCGCCCCCTGTAGGTTTGGAGGACCAGAACAGGGTTGTTCTCATGTTCAAATGCATTTGTGTATATGAGAGGTTTTCAGTGTGATCTCAGTCTGGACCCAATAATGTTGATAATCTGAGGTTTTCTCACATTTTAACATATTCCAGTGCTAGTACTTTACTTTTTACTTTACTTTTTTTTTTTTTTACGCTTAATTTTTATTAATCATTTTACCATTTGTTTCACAAAACATAGACAAAACAAAACAAACAACATTCAGCAATAAGTACCAGTTACTATTCAAAAGCAAAAATAACAATTGGCACAGTCATGCAGCAGCAGTTAAGGTATGCAATCAAATCTGAGCAGCAGTTCTCACTATGTGACCAGCCCTACATTAATTGTCTTTCAAAAACTAATCCATTTATTCCACCTTCTCATGTAGAGCTCTGCTTGAAGCCTCAACATAAGTGTAAATCTCTCCCTTTTGTGAATTTCATCCACTATATTCATCCAGTCCTCCAGCACCGGTGGCTCAAGCCGAAGCCATCTTTGAGTGACTGCTTTCTTTGCTGCAGCACCAAAAATCTTCAGGAGGTACCTGTCATTCACTGTCGAATCGTTGGGAAGATCTCCCAACAGAAGTGAAAGAGTGGGTTGCTGCAGTCCAAAACCCCAAATCTGTTCTATTTTTGTTCCAACATCTTTCCAAAAAATTGTAATTTTCAAACAGGACCAAAAAATGTGGGTGTGGTTTGCCTCTGTGTCCCCCTGTGCAACCCCTCCAGTACGTAGAAGCATTCAAGTCTCTACTAAACTGTTGTTTTGGCGTTATAAAGAACCGCACTAAATTTTTCCTACAAAATTCTCACCAGTAGGCTGAAGAGGTGGCAGTAGCAGCAGATTCACACATATTGTCCCATTGTTCACATGATATAACAGTAATCAGTTCTTTCTCGCTTCTTTTTTACCTCCGCCAAGGAGGTTCTGTTTTTGCCGACATTGGTTTGTCTGTCTGTCTGTCTGTCTGTCTGTCTGTTTGCCTTTCTGTGTGCAAGATAACTCAAAAAGTTATGGATGGATTTGGATGAAAATTTCAGGAAATGTTGATACTGGCACAATGAACAAATGATTACATTTTGGTGGTGATGGGGGGGGGGGGGGGCACTGATCTGCCTTGGCAGAGGTCTGCACTCTCTGAGTGCTTTTCTAGTTTTAATATAAATTTTGGGTTTCCTTTCCTTTTTACTTTTATTGTTTATTTGACAGGGACAATGTACAAACACATGATTGTACCAGAGTTAGCTCAGAGCTAATTAGCATCTGCAGTCCCTGGGCAGGTAAACAGACAACAGTAAATACAGAATAGAAAAACAGGACATGACATAAAACAGCTGACTAACTATTTAAACATAACGTGCACGCACTTGTAAACCTCGGCCTGACTTATCAGTGCATGCCAAAGTTTTTGGACAAATGGACAGACAGACAACCAACTGATGACAAATCTAAAGCTAAAAATGCAATAATAACAATATAGTCTAAACACAGGAAAGCAAAGCATAAATAGTAAATATAAATAGTATTCAAGTCCCATTAAAAGGCTCTACTTTAGTTATAGTCTCTAAAGATCAGCCCTCAGTGAGATTCAATTGTGCAAAAATAAGTGGGTTAAGCCACTTAATTATGTTTACAGTTTTACGTGGATTTTAGCCAAAGTTTAAGTGGTTTTGTAAACAGTGCAAAGCTGCCAGAGCCTCTGAAATGAGCGGGAAGGGAATTCCACTTTAACCACTTTAATGGAAAAGACTGATTTACCAAGAGCTGTTACTTTATAGAGATAATATGGAAAAAACACACACACTTTTTGTTTAATATCCTGTTAATTCTACTCTAATAACAAGTATCCATTGATGATCCATTGAGAAGATGTTAGATATGTTAGAGTTAAACTATGGAATAAGGTCAGCATGGATTTAAGAGTGTGGAGCTCATTTTGATATTAAAAAAAAAAGGGTACATAGGGCAATTTTTGAAGGATACAATTGTTAAGATCTAATAAGTAAAAAGTAAATAATTCATTTTTGACTCTACATTAAATTACCATTAATTTGGTTGGTTATGTTTTCTGTTTTTCTGGTTTAGTTTCACTTTTTTATGTTTTTGCTTGTTTGTTTGGTTGTATACATTGTTGTTGTTGTTTTTTTCTTTTTCCTATATTGAATGCTGGATAACTGAATTTGTTCTGTAGGACAACATTAATAGCATTCTGCTTCTGCCTGGGCCTTTTCGGTCACTTAACCAGTAGGTTACCTGTAGGTTATGACATTTTGGTGGTGATCGGGGGTGGGCTTGCCCCCCCCAGGCCCAATCACCACCAAAATGTCATCATTTCTTCCTTGTGCCAGTATCAACATTTCCTGAAAATTTCATAAAAATCCGTCCATAACTTTTTGAGTTATCTTCGTAACAAACAAACAAACACGCACGCACAGGAGGCAGATCTGTCTTGGCAGAGGTCTGCGCTCTCCGAGTGCTTTTCTTGTTTTTAACAGTTTTCCTTTTTTTTCTAAATGCTTACTTTTAGTTTAGTTTTAGTTTAGTTTTTTTTTTTTTCATATCTTTTCTCTTCTTCTCTGTCGTATTCACATAAATCCCAGACAGGACTCTGCTGCTTTCTCCCAACTTTAGTCTCCATGTTTCCAGGTAGAGTGGGGACCAGAAGACGACTGGAAACCACAAGTGACAGATTGTGAAGTGTCGTATGGTGCCACTAGCTAAAATTGCTAGAGCGAGATAAATCGCTTTCGTATCAATCCAACACTGACAAAAGACAAAAACAAAGGGAATTTTATCCATAATTTTTAGACGTCTTAGTTAGTTTTGTAAACACACAATACAGTTTCAGTTATCATTTTTTCTTTTAATTATAGTTTTTATTTATTTCAGTTAACGAAAATGTTTTTCCAATTCTAGTTTTTGTCATTTCGTTACTTTTCGTTAATAATAACCTTGTCTCCCACAGAGATCAGGAAAAAAAGGGCATACATTAAATTATTAAAACAAAATACAACATACCTGACAAAAGTGGCATAAAACACAAAAACCTCCGGTCAGTGACCCCCGTAAAACATGCCCCTGCACAAACCACATGATACGGAAATGTGTTCCAGCACATCATAAGCACCTCATACAGTTCGAACCAGCCAGTTCATACAAAAAAAATCAGATCAGCAGAGGCTAAACCAAAGGCTTTCATGAACTGCACGGCTGCTTACTTCTCCCACAGAGATCTGGAGCAAAAGGGAAGAGGCAAAGGCATGAAACTCCAGTTGGAGCGGGCAGTGTCACACCACAAATCACTCGTTGGGGAACAGACTCAAATTCAAAGTTCCACATAC
The DNA here is from genome assembly GCF_902148855.1 of Sphaeramia orbicularis. NCBI lineage: Eukaryota > Metazoa > Chordata > Actinopteri > Kurtiformes > Apogonidae > Sphaeramia > Sphaeramia orbicularis. The sequence continues at coordinate 50,366,555 of NC_043971.1, forward strand.
TGACTCGGAGGCCCATGATGTCAGGTATTAACCGAAACAAATGAAAATAAAATGAACAGATTTTGTGTAATTATAACAAACAATACACAATATCCTCTACATACACACATTGCTGCAAAATAATTGACCCTGTTACATAAATACAGACACTGATGCAGGCGTGTGTTAACCCTTTACTGAAAATTCTACATAAAGTACAGACATTTATGTTCAGGTAAATAAATACTGGAGTGAACTACACACCTGATCAGTTTACTGACCCTTGAGCTGAGAGTCAGATGCAAATGAAGATTCCAGGGTCATTTCTCATTAAATCAAACCTACATCCAGTCAATTAGCGGGGACTGGCTGGGACTGGAGCGGTAGGATATTAATATCCACCTCTGAAGCTCAGGCAGTTTCTCATCTACGATAATGAGTTTAGTTTGTACGTTACAGGCCTCGGACCTGAGGGAATCTGCAGGAAGTGGAAAACAGGGAATGAAGCACCGCACAACAAATAAATACACCATGAATAACAATGAACAGGCTGGAGCTTAATTATGTCTGAACACAAATTCATCCGATTATCAGCGCCTTTATGTTCTGACTCATCTGTTAAAGTTTCACCCTGAAGCCAATTAGACTTGAACACGTTTTAATGTGACTGAGCTCTATTTTAATATACATTAATGTACTTAAATTAAGTATATGTAGTATTTTCACATGAGAATAGGACAAAATTATTCATATAAAAGTATCATTAGAATGTTTAGAGCAGAGGTGTCAAACATAAGGCCTGTGGGCCAAAACCAGCCCACATAAGGGTCCGATCCTGGTCTGTGGGGAGAATTTATGAAATGAAATGAATTACACTGAAGATATGAACAGTTAATGATGTAAAACTCATCCACATTCAGACCAATATGATCTAAAGAGGATCAGACCAGTAAAATAAGAACAGAATAACCTAAAAATAATCACAAATATACATTTTTCCTTTTGTTTTACTGTAAAAAAAAAAACACAAAAAAAAAGGTAAAATTACATTAAAACATTTCCATCTATAAACTATCTTTTAACAATGAAATGTGAATAATCTGAACAAACATGACCATCCTGAACTGTCTTCATATAAATCACAGTATTTGTACCAATATTCTGTCTGGTATTTAATGTTGTGTGTATTTGTACATCCGCTGTATCTGTACGTTAGAATGAGGCAGAATATTGGTCCAACTGCACTTATTACCTTCGCCAAGGAGGTTATGTTTCTGTCGGCGTTGGTTTGTCTGTTTGTCTGTCTGTCTGTGTGCAAGATAACTCAAAAAGTTATGGATGGATTTGGATGAACATTTCAGGAAATGTTGATACTGGCACAAGGAACAAATGATTAAGTTTTGGTGGTGATCAGGGTGGGGGGGGCACTGATCTGCCTTGGTGGAGGAGCTCTATGAGTGCTTCTAGTTTTTCTTAATAAATTTCAGGTTGTTCATGTGACTCACATTTTTTAAAGGATAGTTTGTTGATGTAAACATTTTCATAATATAATTTTACTTTTTTTTTTCTCACTAAACGATAGAAAACCTTTGTATTTGTCATTATTTCTAGGTTATTCTGTTATTGTTCTCCTGGTTCTGATCCACTTTAGATCATATTGGTCTGAATGTGGAACCTGAACGAACATGAGATACTTTTGACCTAAATCAGTGGTTTCCAACCTTTTTTGGCTCGTGACCCCATTTTAACATCACAAATTTCTGTCGACCCCAGACATTCAAAACAGAGATTTTTTTTTTTTCTTTTTTTTGCTAAAATGTATGTTTTTGATCCTGTAATAGTTTTCTATCCTCTGTTTGAAATCCAGGTTAATGTTAGAGGACATTTAGTCTATATAATTTATATTATTATGGACGGAGGCAGTAAAACCAGGTGTAGATTACTGCACAAAGGGAGAATTGGATTTTCCCTTGTCAGGATATGTACAGTCAGTCCAGCTTGGATTTACAAGGAGGACAATTAACCCTTTCATGCATAGTGGTCACTATAGTGGACAGCTATTCAAAGCTGTTCTCTTGTATATTCATGGATTTTGTTGTTGTAGTTCCCTATCAGCTAACACATTGGGTGCTCATGCATCATCCCATACATTTAAATGTTGATGTTCTTGATCAACCTGGCCTGCAGTAACATGTTTGGATGTAAAGCAATTGCTTGTAATTTTTATTAAATTGTAATTAACAACAAAAAGGTGTTTTTTTTTTGCATATTATGTCCATGAAGTAAGTAATGACCAGTATTAGAGTATGTTCAAATATAAGAAAACATCAGATTAGCAGCATTAAAAACATTTTCATTTCATAGTTTTCACACAGTATATTAGTAAATACATGTTTCTTTGCTTCAAAAATTAAACACATGATGTCCAGCTGAGTGGACATTTTTGCAACTCCATGAAAAATAGATTCATAAAAACTTTTTCAATCACGTTGTTTTTTAAATGCCTAAAGAGGAATAAAAACACTCAGGAAAAAACAAATCTTGATTAAGGTTCTCAGAATTTATGCATGAAAGGGTTAATACTGAGCAAACAAGAACTCAAACTATGAATTATGAAGGAGCTGCAGCATCTGAAACCGACCACAATGAACATTTAACAGATAAACAGAACCACAGAGCTGCAGTTTCACAGCCATGGTTTCTCATGTCTTTTATGTACTGTGATTGTCTCTGTCAACTCACCATATACGTTTTATGGGTAAGTTGTTTTTGTTTTTTTTATTTCCTACTAGTTTCAGGCAACCTCATTTGAATTCCAGGCGACCTCACATGGGGTCCCGACCCCAAGGTTGAAAAACACTGACCTAAAGGATGTAAAAGCTTTAACAGGATGTGTTTCTACAGTGTTAGACTCAGTCAAACTGAGGACGTTCTGACCATTTGGACGTCTTTGAACGAAGTCGGGTCCTGATTTTCCAACATGTCCTCGGTGTTTATCCTTCAGAGACGAACCCACAGAACAATTATTCCTCCGGTGAAGAATGAGCTGATGATCGCAGCTGAAATATGAGCAAGAAATTATTCAAATGACGCTGGTGCTTTGTTATTAGACTCATACATTTCACTTCACAAAGGTGTTTTCAAGGCAGCGAGCTGGTTTATTATTAGGGCAGGATTTATTAGTGGAAGACAAGTGAACGGGGATAAACCCAGCGCACAGATCTGGATGATTACACCTCAAACTGCTCTTTCTTTCCTTCTGCTGTTGAAACTCCCAGTGCACCAGTTTTAATCCAATGCATTTAGATGTTTAACTGGGTTTTTCTAAAATTCATTCACCCTTTCATCCATAAATTATGAGAACCTTCGTCAAAATTGTTTCCTGAGTGTTTTTATTCTTTAGGCATGAAAAAAGAAAACAATGCAATGGACTTTTTTTTATGTAGTTCCAGAAATGTCCACTCAGCTGGACACCAGGAGTTTACCTTTAGAAGCAAATAAATGTGTATTTAACAAACCAATATCAGAAAAAAGGATGAATGATCAATGCTGATACTCTGATGAATTCTTACATTTTAACATATTCTCTTTTTGGACTAATTTTATTGATCATCAACATCAAATATTGATCCTATACAATCACATTTTTTAAAATATACATAGATTTTTTATTTTGCAGTTTTCAGTTATGTACCATACCATACCATACCATACCACTTTATTTATAAAGCACTTTGAGAGCTTTTTCTTTTTACTGTTTTTTTTTTTTTTTTTTTTTTTTTTTTTTTTTTTTTTACTATTTAATACTAGTTTAATATTTTGCATTTTATATTCTATATTTCTTTCTTTTTTTTTTTTTTTACTCAAGAAGTACCGTCTCTATATAGTGCATCAGAATTTCATTGTGTTTACTCTGTGTTTATAATAAATATAGAAGGAATCCTGCAGTTAAATATACAAGAGAAAAGGTTTGAACAGATGAACACTGGACTGAACAGTAGGAATGAAAGGGTTAATGTGGTTTCTATGAGGTTTGGTCCCTGATCTGAGAACAGTAGCATCGTTAGTGTCTTTATCTGTTCATGAACTGGATGGAGAGTTCATCAACGAACACAATTCTCTGAGTGGACCACAGTTATTTTGTATAATTATGATAATTGTCTGTGTTCATCTGAGTAAACACAGAGGGATGAAACAAACACAAATGTCATATTTCAGTGTTTTCACGTCAGTTTCAGGATCATGTAAACGTCCGCATCTGGTTTTGGATGTTGAACTTATTTATTCCAGTCTCAGTCACAGAAAATAGAGTAAATATGTTTAGAAGAACTCAATTTAGAGTATAAAAAATAACACAAACTGTGGGCTTAAATGTGTGAAATGACCCTTGGATGACACTGGTGTTAATTATTAAATAAACTCTGTGTCCGTACAGATGTTACACCTGTACATACATGAAAATAACATGTGCTTTATATATATTTAAACATACTCTGATAATAGACACAACTGAACCTCATTTATACTAATATTCACTATAATACACATTCATACTATTACAGTCAAATAAAACTATAAATGTTGGCTGAGATGCAGAGTTTATGTTTCAGTTGTAAAATGTAAACTATAATGCATCTTCTACATTTATGTTCCATGTTTTATCCTGTTTTGTCTCATTTTAACTCTGACTTCATTTGCATGTTATTCCATCTTTTGCGTCATTTTTTCCTCTTTGTATCTGTGTTGTTTTGTTCTGGTTCCATCTTTGCATCTCGTTACATGTTTTACATTGTTTTCAGTTCATTTCATTTATTATTCATATGCGTCTCATTACATCTTCACACATTTTGTTTTGTTTTTTTCTTTTTTTACATCTCATTGACTATGTTTGTGTCTTGTTGCATCTTTTATATCATTTCTGTGTGATGCATCTTTTGCCTTATTTTGGTCTGGTCAGGTCTTTTATTTCATTTATATCTCGTTGCATGTTTTATGTTGTTTTGGTCTCATATTTTTACATTATTTTTGTCAAGTGTGTTTCACTTCATTTTGGTTGTTTTTTTTTTTTTTTTTTATCTCATTCCATCTTTTACTTTATCTGCATGTTGTTTCAGTTTCATCTTTTCCTGCATCTACATTATTATTGGCTTCTTTATAAACTCTTAACTCTCTTAATTTAGAACAGGGGTCACCAGTCCTGGTCCTCGAGGGCTGGTATCCTGCATGCTGTAGATGTTTCCCTCTTCCAGCACACCTGACGGTCATTATCAGGCTTCTGCAGAGCTTGATTTTAGGCTTATCATTTGAATCAGATGTGTTGGAAGAGGGATACATCTAAAACATGCAGGATTCCGGCCCTCGAGGACCAGGATTGGTGACCCCTGATTTAGAAAATTAATTCATATATCAGGGTTTTTGTTATGCATTTGACATAATAAAAACATCTCCAGTGATACATTTTTATGGGGATGCACAATAACCATCGGCACTGATAATTATCGATCCGATTTGAAAAAATGATGTCAGTCAGAAAATTTCGATAATTAAAGTTTTCACTGATAAATACAGCCCATACACTGGGGTCTCTACACTGGCTCCCTGTCTCTCAGAGAATAGACTTCAAAATTCTCTTACTAGCATATAAAGCACTGAATGGTTCAGGCCCAAAATACATCAGAGACCTTCTAGTCCAGTATGAACCATCCAGACCACTCAGGTCATCTGGTGCAGGTCTGCTCTGTGTTCCCAAAGTCAGAACTAAACATGGAGAATCAGCGTTCAGTTTCTATGCTCCATATATCTGGAACAAACTACCAGAAAATATCAGGTCTGCTGAGAGTCTGAGTTGTTTTAAGTCAAGGTTAAAGACTCACCTGTTCACTGCTGCCTTTGACTAAAAGGCTTTTGACTTTTTAAATTTTATATTCTCTTTGAAACTCTGCACTGCAACTTTTACTTTAATATGTGTGTGTTTTTATTTTTATTTTATTCTATTTTTTTTTTTTTTTATGTGTTGTTTTATTAATCACCTTTTACATGTTTATTTTATAATGTTTTAAATGTGTTTCTTTTTGTTTCTTTTATTTCAATGTCCTGTGTGAAGCACCTTGAATTGCCTTGTTGCTGAAATGTGCTATACAAATAAACTTGCCTTGCCTTGCCATAATAATCAATCTAAATTGCTTAGATTTGGTGCATTTCACCGGTACACAGTACACATTGTTGCCTTGGCAACTGACACAAAAACCAAGAAGAAGAAGAAGACGAAGAAGATCAAGATCCAGACCAAGAGAAAGATCCAGACCCAGAGAAGATCCAGACCCAGATCCAGATCCAGACCCAGACCCAGATCCAGTGGTTGTTTTGTCTGTTTTGTTCCGAGAGCAGCAGAAGAAGAGGGACATTCAAAAACACTGAACATCCAAACACCTGATTGTAGCTTAATCTCCCAGAGCTGTGATCAATCATCACCAAAGTAGGTGTGGACATATGTAGCCACGCCCACTTTCACCTCTGCTAAATCCCACCCCCAGTTTAATGGTTGTTGTCCTTGTTCAGCCTTGTCCTCTCCATAGGGACACATTATAGAGACAAAGCTGAACAGAGCTGAATGTGTAAAAACAGCAAAGTTTAACACTGACTGGAAAGAAGAAGAAAACAGCTGGAACAATGGGAACTACTGGGGTTTAGGATCAGTTACGAGAAGCAGGAAGTTATCGGTTATCGGTATTAGTTGTAAAAACAGGTCTGGGGTCAAAACACAGTATTTGAAATCTTTCTGATGGGACATTTTAGAGACAATTTGACAGATTAGTGTCGCTGAATGACCCACATTTTTACTATTGAATTCATTTTTGCTTCAGTTGGACCTAGGGATGTAACGATATGAAAATTTCATATCACGGTTATTGTGACCAAAATTATCACAGTTATCATTATTAACACGGTATTGTTGAAATTGTGCTCAAAATTTTCAAAAAGTACTTATACACACACTGAAATAATTTAACCAACTTTTATTTTGAAAAAAAAAAAAAAACAAAAAAACAAAACAAAACAACAAAAGCCCAATTGGCACAATGTACCTTCTGTTGCAGAAACATTCAAATATTAACCCTTAGTGGTCTGAGCCTATTTTTTCTGTTTTTCAGTCCTTTTGATTTTGCCTTTATATACAATATAAACAAATGTTTATTATACCCATGTTTGGAATCTTTTTGTTTCAGTACTTCATTTATATCATCTGTCTATTATTTTTTCACTTTAACCTACTGTATCAACACAAAAGGACAAAAAAAAACCCAAAAAAATATATAAAATCCGATTTGAACAATGTATATAATTTATGACATAAATAACACACAGATGCTGAACGAACCTTTTCAAAGACTTTAAAAGTGAATATTGGTTCCAAATATTAGGTATAGAAAATCAACATTGTAATAAATTAAAACTATACTCAAATATTTGACATAAAAGCAGATCTTTACATAGGCGTTTTCTCCGGAAAAGTGCGGTAATCAAACATGGTTATCATGATAATTGGAATTTAAACGGTAATACTAACCGTCTGCAATTTTACTGCGGTTTATCGTTATACTGGTATTTGTTACATCCCCAGTTGGACCATAGGGGATTATCCAAAACAAGGAGCTACTTCATATTGAAATAAAAGTTGGAATGGCAATCAATTAAAGTTCGCTCTCTGATGGGACATTACTGTGTTTTGACCCTCTGGTGCATCCGTACATTTTTATCTTGTTGCATCTTTTACTTGCATCATGTTGTGTTCGATTTCATTTCATCCTTTACGTCTTTGTTGTTGCTGCTTCTTCTAAATTGTTTTTCTGTCTAAACTCTTCCAGGGAACTCTCTTCTGTTCAAGGTTATTATCATTAACGAAAACTAACAAAATGATGACTACTAGAATTGAAAAAACATTTTCGTTAACTGAAATAAATAAAAACTGTAATTAAAAGAAAAAAATGATAACTAACTGAAACTGTATTGTGTGCTTACGAAACTAACTAAAATGTACAAAAATTATGGATAAAATTCCCTTTGTTTTCGTCAATGTCAGATTGATATGAAAGCGATTTATTTCGCTCTAGCAATTGTAGCTAGCGGCACCATACGACACTTGACGGTCCGTCACATGTGGTTTCCAGTCGTCTTCTGGTCCCCACTCTACCTGGAAACATGGAGACTAAAGTTGGGAGAAAGCAGCAGAGTCCTGTCTGGGATTTATTTGAATACGACAGAGAAGAAGAGAAAAGACACGACAAAACTAAAATTAATACTAAAACTAAGCATGGAGAAAAAAATGAAAACTAATAAAAACTCGCAAACCTGCTCTAAAAACGAATTCAAACTAACTGAATCAGAGAAAAAAAAAGTCAAAACTAAATAAAACTAAACTAGATTGAAAAATCCCAAACTATTAGAACCTTGCTTCTGTTCTTCTGTTTTCATTTGGAACTCTAATTCACACATCAGGGTCAGGGTTATGTGTTTTTCTCTGACAGTTGTGACCCAATAAAACAGCTCTGTGACACATTTTGCTCCTAAGTTTAGTAAACGCAGACATGTAACATAATAAAACTGCCTTAAAACTAGGACGTTAAGTATTATAGTGGGACTTTTGTGACATTCAGGTCTTTATAACCTTATTTACAAGTAATATCAGAGTGAATTCCCCTGGAACTAAAGGCTGTGTGTGCGCCCTGACGTGCATTCAGTAATAAGGATTAAATCTATCACGTCACCTGCACAGACCTGCTTCACACTGACACATAAAACTATAGCGGCGCTGGGAGCTCAGTGCTGCTCTGTCCTACGGGGGCATCATTAGCGCTATGAGTCACCGCCGGCGCACAAACACAATGAATGCAAATGAGCGGTGGTGGAGGGCGGGCGTGACGAGCGCACCTTCACAGACACCTGTACTATACATCATGTGAGTCCCAGCGCTCGAACGTCCAACTCCCATTAGACGCATGAACCTGCATCCACAGTCACCTGCTCCGACTGGAAATAGAGCAGACGTCCAGAATAAACATGACAGAGGAGCACAGAGGAGTGAAGAGGAGCACAGAGGAGCCCAGAGGAGCACAGAGGAGTCCAGAGGAGTCCAGAGGAGCCCAGAGGAGTGAAGAGGAGACCAGAGGAGTCCAGAGGAGCACAGAGGAGCCCAGAGGAGTCCAGAGGAGCCCAGAGGAGCCCAGAGGAGTCCAGAGGAGCCCAGAGGAGCCCAGAGGAGCCCAGAGGAGTCCAGAGGAGCCCAGAGGAGCCCAGAGGAGTCCAGAGGAGCCTAGAGGAGACCAGAGGAGTCCAGAGGAGCCCAGAGGAGTCCAGAGGAGTCCAGAGGAGCTCAGAGGAGCCCAGAGGAGACCAGAGGAGTCCAGAGGAGCCCAGAGGAGCACAGAGGAGCCCAGAGGAGACCAGAGGAGTCCAGAGGAGCCCAGAGGAGTCCAGAGGAGCCCAGAGGAGCCCAGAGGAGCACAGAGGAGCCCAGAGGACCCCAGAGGAGCCCAGAGGAGCCCAGAGGAGTCCAGAGGAGCCCAGAGGAGCCCAGAGGAGACCAGAGGAGTCCAGAGGAGCCCAGAGGAGACCAGAGGAGTCCAGAGGAGACCAGAGGAGTCCAGAGGAGCCCAGAGGAGCCCAGAGGAGCCCAGAGGAGACCAGAGGAGTCCAGAGGAGACCAGAGGAGCCCAGAGGAGCACAGAGGAGCCCAGAGGAGACCAGAGGAGTCCAGAGGAGTCCAGAGGAGCCCAGAGGAGCCCAGAGGAGTCCAGAGGAGCCCAGAGGAGTCCAGAGGAGTCCAGAGGAGCCCAGAGGAGACCAGAGGAGTCCAGAGGAGCACAGAGGAGCCCAGAGGAGTCCAGAGGAGCCCAGAGGAGACCAGAGGAGTCCAGAGGAGCACAGAGGAGCCCAGAGGAGTCCAGAGGAGCCTAGAGGAGACCAGAGGAGTCCAGAGGAGCCCAGAGGAGTCCAGAGGAGTCCAGAGGAGCTCAGAGGAGCCCAGAGGAGACCAGAGGAGTCCAGAGGAGCCCAGAGGAGCACAGAGGAGCCCAGAGGAGACCAGAGGAGTCCAGAGGAGCCCAGAGGAGTCCAGAGGAGCCCAGAGGAGCCCAGAGGAGCACAGAGGAGCCCAGAGGACCCCAGAGGAGCCCAGAGGAGCCCAGAGGAGTCCAGAGGAGCCCAGAGGAGACCAGAGGAGTCCAGAGGAGCCCAGAGGAGACCAGAGGAGTCCAGAGGAGACCAGAGGAGTCCAGAGGAGCCCAGAGGAGCACAGAGGAGCCCAGAGGAGACCAGAGGAGTCCAGAGGAGACCAGAGGAGCCCAGAGGAGCACAGAGGAGCCCAGAGGAGACCAGAGGAGTCCAGAGGAGTCCAGAGGAGCCCAGAGGAGCCCAGAGGAGCCCAGAGGAGACCAGAGGAGTCCAGAGGAGCCCAGAGGAGCCCAGAGGAGTCCAGAGGAGACCAGAGGAGCCCAGAGGAGCCCAGAGGAGCCCAGAGGAGTCCAGAGGAGCCCAGAGGAGACCAGAGGAGTCCAGAGGAGCCCAGAGGAGACCAGAGGAGTCCAGAGGAGCCCAGAGGAGACCAGAGGAGTCCAGAGGAGCCCAGAGGAGCCCAGAGGAGACCAGAGGAGTCCAGAGGAGTCCAGAGGAGCCCAGAGGAGCCCAGAGGAGGACAGAGGAGTCCAGAGGAGACCAGAGGAGTCCAGAGGAGCACAGAGGAGTCCAGAGGAGCCCAGAGGAGCCCAGAGGAGTCCAGAGGAGCCCAGAGGAGTCCAGAGGAGTCCAGAGGAGCCCAGAGGAGTCCAGAGGAGCACAGAGGAGCCCAGAGGAGTCCAGAGGAGCCCAGAGGAGACCAGAGGAGTCCAGAGGAGCACAGAGGAGCCCAGAGGAGTCCAGAGGAGCCCAGAGGAGCCCAGAGGAGTCCAGAGGAGCCCAGAGGAGCACAGAGGAGACCAGAGGAGTCCAGAGGAGACCAGAGGAGTCCAGAGGAGTCCAGAGGAGCCCAGAGGAGTCCAGAGGAGCCCAGAGGAGCCCAGAGGAGTCCTTTAATGCTGAACAGGGGTTTATTCAACATCAATCAACTGCCTTCAGGTCCAAACATCCATGCAGGTTTAAATATGGACACTTCCTGTTGGAGGTTATGTTGATGACAAAGGCTGGTTTTGGAGTTGTGCTAAATTATCTTAATATTGGGAGAAAATAAAAGTGTTGCTAAAGTGACTGGGGCAAGGATTCCTTCAAATATTGAGATGATGTTCTTTAGACAAATGACCAGATTATATAAAAGGATTCCGTAAAAACAAATATGTTGAAATATATATGTATAAATGTATAAATATCTGTTGAATAAAAGTAAGAAACTGACATTAACATTGAGACTAGAACACGACAAACCATAGATGAACAGAAAAAGGAACAAATGCGTGACACCCACTGTCCTTTAGCATCTATGTTATTGTTGTTTTTATGGTATTTTTATGGTTCTGTTGTTTTAAAAAAAAAGCTTAAGAAACAAGAAGTGAAGGCAGTGGAGAAAAAGAGGAAAATAAATGGACAGAGAAATAGACTGTTTCGTTCTGTTCTAGTAAGAAATGAAAAAAAAAAAAAACACTTCAAAATGTTATATTTACACTATTGTGTTGATCTGTGGTGGACCACTGGTTCTAGATCCTGGACTTCATCACTGTCAGTACTGAGGGTGGGATGTGAAAATGGGGGGGGGGGGGGGTAAACCCACATCTGGACCCTGAAGGGTCAGCATCCTGGTCCCACAGCACCGATATTTGTGTATTCACTCATGCTGTACCACATTTGCCCAGCAGCAACAACCCGAAATTTCTTATAAAAAATAAGAATAACTAGTGTGTTGTTGTAGATGTGGTAGTTTTGATGCTGGGCAGAGCTGACTCTAGGGAAAAGATGTGTGTCTGTATTTTATAAATACTGACATAAAAACTGTTTGTTAAATCAGTCTTTAAAATTTAAGTGACAATTTATATATTAATACTGATATCTGGGACTGAAGTTAGCAAATGTGTCGTTCCTGTTTTTAACTTCACTTCCCATCATGCAGCGTGGTACTGCACTTCCCATTAACTATCGTCGCCATAGCAACGGGATTATAAGACTATTGTATCAAAATGACTAATATCTGCCAAAATATTGGTCCGATCAACTGACTGTTTTCACTAGTCTGTTCAATGACCAGAAATACAGAAGGATGACAAACTACAGCAGACAGCTGTGTACGGACACACACACACACACACACACACAGTCCACTTGTCTTTTAAAATATAGATGTGAATGTAAACTCTACATTATAAAACAAAATTTAAAAAAAATTAAATAGAAAAAAAAAAAATCCAAGCAGATCATGTTTGATTAGTTGCATTCAATAGTTAATGATTAGCAAATATTTTGAGCTCAAGGCTTTGTATATATATATATATATATATATATATATATATATATATATATATATATATATATATATATATATATATATATATATACGTGTGTGTGTGTCTGTAGGTGTGTGCATATATGTGTGTGTGTATGTATGTATGTGTGTATAAGTGTGTATATATATATATGTGTGTGTGTCTGTAGTGTGTGTATATATGTGTGTGTATGTATGTATGTGTGTATAAGTGTGTATATATATATGTGTGTGTGTGTGTGTGTCTGTAGTGTGTGTATATATGTGTGTGTGTATGTATGTATGTGTATGTGTGTATAAGTGTGTGTATATATGTGTGTGTGTATGTATGTATGTGTATGTGTATGTGTGTATAAGTGTGTGTATATATATATGTGTGTGTGTGTGTGTGTGTGTGTGTGTATATGTGTGTGTGTGTGTGTGTCAGTCGCTGAGGGAATACACAACTAAATACGTGTACAGTGACAAACCCAGGTTCATTTTACTTCCTAATTACATCTTTATTTTCCGCTTGGCGCTCGGCCCAGGCCACATTATCACTGTGTGGTGTCCTGTAGTGGGAGTTCTACCGGACCCCCCTGACCATGTGACCATCGCTCCCTGCACCCCAGGGGTCAGCCGGGGTCAGTGGAAGCACATTAATCTACAGTAAGTGCAAAATGAACAGATTAATGAGCAGGCGATGTGTCAAGTGTCAGCGCCGTCTCCAATCACTGCCATTAACGAAGGAGGAACGAGCGAACGACAACCAGAGGAACAGAGGGTCATGCCCCTTCGATGGGGGGGGGGGCAGATTGATTAACAATTCAAGGCTCAAAGCAGCTCTGATGACTCTAACATGTCCTGCTGAGTCAGTGCACGTTTACATCTGTATGCTGTCACATGTGTAGTCTGTTTTCCACTGGGCATCTGAGCTAAACTGTACCCACATTTACTAAAAACAGAAGTGCGTATGTCGGTTTTTCCGTTAAATCATAACTACGATGTTTTGTTTATTTATTATCATAACATTTCAGGAGACGTCATTCCATAAACAGGGAGACAAACATAAATATCACATTGGTTTACAGATATATTCATATTTCTGTCATAGCACGCTTTAGGTCCTGAAAATGTTCACACGTCTCTGTTGGTTTGAATCTAGAATGCTGCTTCCTCCTCTGTCTCCTCCTAAATTCTAAACTGATGTGGTTTCCTGGTGTGTCCACACATACACACACGTTTGGGTTCAACTCTTCTTCTTTTCCTGTTCTAACATCCATCCACATCTGTTTGTTTTGGTCATGTGACTCTAGCTGGACTCAAAGGTCTTTCCATTACAGTTTTGGGTCATAGACCAATTTAACTACAAACAAACACCTGGAACAACAACAACTATTCAGAGAAAAACTAGAGTTTGGGCAAAATTGCTGTTTTTCCATTTGGGAAATTTTTATGCACAAGTTATATTCACACAGTTTAAGGGTCAATGGAAAATGGATGTGTGTATTTTATCACGTACTGGGGGTGGAATTTAATAAGTTTTCTTCTTCCCACTCCTTTTTGAACAGTATATATTGAATTTATTTTATTATTACTAGTGTACATGGCAATTGCTATTTTGTCTTGATCACCTTTGTTTATTCATGTATTTACTCTGCCATTAGTTCCTTGCGCACAAAAGATGTTTATTTGTTTTGAGCAGAAGAAAAAAATATCGAATGAATGAAAGAAAACGGTGGTGCAGTGGTTAGCACTCGTGCCTCACAGCAAGAAGGTCCTGGGTTTGATTCCAACACCAGTCGACGGGGGGTGGGACCTTTCTGTGTGGAGTTGGCATGTTCTCCCCGTGTCTGCGTGGGTTCTCTCCGGGTACTCCAGCTTCCTCCCACCATCCAAACACATGCACTGATAGGTTAACTGGTTAATCTCAATTGCCCATAGGTGTGAATGTGAGTGATTGTTTGTCTCTATATGTTCAGCCCTGCGATGAACTGGCGACTTGTCCAGGGTGTACCCCGCCTTCGCCCCTATGTAGCTGGGATAGGCTCTAAGCGACCCCCGTGACCCTAGTGAGGATAAAGTGGGTTCAGAAAATAAATGAATGAATGAAAATGAATATATTAACTTCATATTTTCTGCATAACTTCAGTCCAGTGAATCTGTCCTGTTTTAGTCACAAACACAAAAACAGCTGAATTAGACGTGTTCAGATCAGTTTATTCAACACACACTAAAAATACTGCAGTACATGTACAATATGTGCATCCAAACTCTGAATTAACCCTTTCCTACTTGGTGTTCAGGTCACTGTAAACTGAACAGTTTCTTACATTTGGTTGATTTTATTGATTTTTTTTTTTTCTTCGTTTATTCGAAAAAGCAAATCATACAATACTTCTCTTTTGGGTACAATTCCATGTCCACACCTCAAATGTGAATGAGAGAGTAATGGTTGCTAATCCAAGTTTTTTCGTAGAATAAAAACAGTAAACACATGTGGGAGAACAGGGCTCACTCCGCTTCTACTTCAGCAGGATAAAACACATTAATGTGTGTATGTTTACACTAACCTACACAGAAACGTACAACATGTCCATGTTTTCACATAACCGATATATTTAATTCACAGCGATTACAGGTTTTACATATTTTTTTCCACTTTTGTTCATTTTATTGACTTGGTTCAGTTTATTCAATAGTTTCTACATGTTTTATTTTGCTTTATTCATTTCCTTTATTATTTTATTCCATTTATTGATTGACTAGTTTCATTGTCAGTTTTGTTTCGTTGTTACTTTTTAGCTCCTTCAGTAGATTTCGTACTTTGAAAATATAAATATTCCTACTTCTACTGTATCATATGTAAACCTGGTCCATATATGGAGGTGGTTCTGATTGGAACTGAACAGATCCAATTCCATGTGATTCCTTCTGTTCACACAGTCATAAAATAAACATGCCTGAGTTCAAACTTGATCTGATCTGAACACTGAGGTCAATAAAAGTATTTATAAAACAGACTCCAGAACATTTAACACCTACAAACGTTTACAGACCTGTTTAGGTTGTTTAGTTGCAGTAATGTGTGTTTTCTTTGATACCAGAGGAACCGTGGATGCACATAAACAGGTTTGAATGTGATAGTTTTATGCTTCACTGTCGACATTAAATAAATTAAGAAAAATAAATGAAAAGTGAAACAGGATCCATGATTAAGATGAAATGTTCCAGGACAAAGACATTCGATGTGATGTTATTTAACTGGATGAAAAGTGAAGCGATGACCTTGATCGTATGAAATCGACTTATTCCTTCTTTAATTCTGTTTTTTTTTTTTTTTTTGCTGCATCTGTTTCTTATGTGGAATATAATGACGTCTTAGTGCTGTATAACCTCAGAGTCTGGGTTTGATAAAAGCCTGTGTATGCAGGTGATTGAGGTTGTGTATTCACCGTTACCTATAGCGGTCTCTGCATGGTCTCGTTTCCATGGTGATCCTCCTCAGTCCTCCTTGGCTTGGATACAACGCTGCCGACTGGAATATGAAGATGAGACACCTCATCATGAATAAATCTGGTTATAAGATGGTGTTTTTCATCTGGAACCCTTTGTACGTTTACAAAGGCATTTAGAGTCTGGCATCCAACACTACCCAGCATGCCTTTCTCTCACAAACAAACAAACACACACAGGCTTTATAATCCTTTCAAATCATATATGACCACGTTGACAGTTGTGTCCATGGTTACAATGGCGTTCCTCTGGCGTCACAAAGAATGAAAACTGGAAAAGTCTGGTCTGCTTCTTTATAAAACTTGTACGAAAATCACATTTTTTTGGAGTTCAGTTTTCTTGCTGGAGGGAGTGCAGAGGCAGATCAAGCCCATGTATTCAGGTCCGGTTCTGGTATTGGTGGCTTTTGGGGAAATATGATCAAATTGATGTATTCAGTTTTTGGTGTTCATGTTGAGATGCCATTGGCTACTTCAGGACCCCACGTGGGGTCACCTGAAATTCAAATGGGGTCACCTGAAATTTCTAGTAATTGATAAAAATAAAAACTTACTAATAAAAAATACATGGTGAGTTGACAGAGACAATCCCAATCCATATCAGACAAACTGGTTGTGAAACTGCAGCACTGTGGTTCTGTTTATCTGTCAAATGTTCACTGTGGTCGGTTTCAGATGCTGCAGCTCTTTCATAATTCATAGTTTCAGTTCTTGTTTGTTCAGTATTAATTGTCAGCCTTGTAAATCCAAGCTGGACTGACTGTACATATCCTGACCAAGGAAAATCCAATTCTCCCTTTGTGCAGTAATCTACACCTGGCTTTACTGCCTCCATCCATAATAATGTACATTATATAGACTAAATGTCCTCTAAAATCAATGTTTATTTGCAACATAGGATAGCAAACTATTACATGATCAAAAACAAATTAATTTTAGCAAAAAAAAATTTGAATTTCTGGAGTCGCCAGAAATTTGTGATGTTAAAATGGGGTCACGAGTCAAAAAAGGTTGGAAACCACTGGACTACTTTGTTTTTTAACATTCAGAGGAATTACGTCAAAGTCACATTAAGTTGCAGAAAAAAATATTAGACCACCCCTTGTTTTCTTCAGTTTCTTGTTCATTTTAATACCTGGTCCACCTAAAGGTCCATTTGTTTGGACAAATATAATGATACCAACAAAAATAGCTCCTAGCAGTTTAATTTCAGAGCTGATATCTATCCATTTAACATGTTTTCTTGCTAAAAACCCAAATCACTTCATTTCTTCCATCAGTAGCTATGGCATTGTACTGACAAAAACAGTGCTTTTAGACATTCCATGTTTTCTTTTCTGTCTGTTTTAGTCACATGATACACACAGGAGTTAGGACTGGATTGCGTAACTATTGTTTTTGATGACTTTTGGTGGTCCAATTTAGAATTAGAATACTGCTTACTGCAGTCAACAAAGCCATCACCAAATACTGGCTTAAAAAAGATCCTCCTTCAGTCTCCCTGGTGATAAATACTGTTAATCACATCCATTTAATGGAAATGATGACCTACAAGCTCCGCCTACAACAACACAAAGATTTAAAATACTGGGAAAATGGGACGTTTTCACCCAATCTGTGGACAATAAACCCTATGTAAATGAATGAACTTGTGACCATTTCTCTGTTTGTTTTGTAGCTTATATTCTAAAAACAAACAAAAAAAGTAAAAAAAAAAAAAAAAAAAACAAAGGATGAAAATGACGGTGTTCAGGTGTTTGTTTGTTTGCGTCCAGGTTCAGACCCTCGTCTACAGCGACGTTAGTGTTTTTATCCAACATTCACATCATGTACATCAGTAACGCATTACAAAGGAAATGTATACCAGTAACAGATTACTTTTTGCTGTAACGGAGTAGTGTAAGGCCTTACTAATCCGTTTCATGGGTGGTTAAGGGTTAAAGTTAGCAGAATGGAAGGAAACATTTGGCTTGAACGTGCCCTGTTATGCATGAGCTGTCGTCTTGTGCCCTTTGAGTGAGTTGCACTGTCAGAATCATTAATGAGGGTTAAACTCAGGCTAACGGAGCGATGAAAGGGGCTCCAGATTGGTGATGAATTCTAAAGAACGCCCACACACAGAAAAAGCCAAAGCAATATCACGTCAGCCTCCTGCCAGTCAGCTTGGATTAAGTCCAGTTACAATAAATGCCAAACCCACTCTGAAAACACACACATGATAAGGTTAGATCAGTCAATATCAAACTCATGGAAACCACTGGACACCATTTGTACATCCCATAATAGATCAGTCAGTGGAAAACCATAGAAACCATGTCGAACCAACCTCATCATTCAGTTTGAACTTACTGTAAAATTAACACCCACCATAAATTCAGCTGTTTATTTCGCCTTTAAAAACTAGATCATCAAATTGATTTACAATCGAAGGCGTTTAACTAAGTATTAAAACATTTTTTTTTAAATTTAGCTCATTTTTATACACCTCCATTTATCCATCCACTTAGTTGCTTTAGCTGCATCTGGTTTAATTAATTGCTTTCTGATGGTTTTCTCGACACTTTGAACTTGTTGTTATCTGTATTGGCTTCAGTAACTCTGCAGAATTAAAGGGATAAAGTGGACAGGCGTGTTAAAGACCGTCTGCACTGACAACACTTTACCTCCAATCCAGGAATGAGGGGAAAAGCCTGCTAATAAAAGAAAACTCAAACCAGGAACACAACGAAACACCTGCTTTATCTGACGTCAAATCGAACTTATTCCACAACAAACTAAGTCATAAAACAGACACACATCACCTACGTTACACTTACTGTTTATTGGAAAGTCTTCAGTTTTAATGGTGTGTTATAAATGGTTTCTAATGGTGTGGCTGAAACATTAGCATTATCTACAACAAACATAACATAAATGTATTATTATGTCTATTCTGTTTTACTTGGTATTTTTATTTCACTGTTTTTACGTGTACAGCTGCTTTTATGTCTTTTTGATCTATTCTTATATTTTAGTCTATTATTTTGCTTTTTATTCTTCTGTACAACACTGTTTTAATTGTACAGTTGTTTTATGTGTGTATTTTTCTTTCCATCCATCCATCCATCCATCCATCGCCTTCCGCTTTATCTGGGGCTGGGTCACAGGGGTAACAGTCTAAGCAGGGATGCCCAGACTTCCCTCTCCCCAGACTCCTCCTCCAGCTCCTCCAGGGGAACCCCGAGGCATTCCCAGGCCAGCCGAGAGACGAAGTCTCTCCAGCATGTCCTAGGTCTTCCCCGAGGTCTCCTCCCTTCTTTCATTTGTTTTTTCCCTTGCAAGTCGCTTTGCCAAATATATAAGTGTAAATGTAAAGTAAACAACACAGAAATGGAAACTTATTATTATTTATATGATATATGATCAACTGGAAACATTACCAGCTGACAGAATATTAGGTAAAATTTAAATGAGGTCAAATTACACTAGTTAGACATTAGCACACTACTGCTAATCTACATTTTTATCAGTAGTTAAAGGAGTTTTCATCTAAATATAGTAGTGATATTCCAAACTCCGACCAGTAGGGGGCAGTCTAATACTAGTAACGAATCAGCCCTATGTGTCCACAGACTGGATCAGTCACTGAGTAAGGGATAAAACTCACTATCATCAAGTTATCTTCTTCAAACTAAAACTCACAGAAGCTTTCTTTAACAGTGGATAAAATAACACTGTGTCTTATTTTGTTGACATGCTGCTTTAGCTGATAGTTTACATTATAGCTCTGTTAGCTTAGCTCTATTTTCAGACTATAACAGTAAAACCACTAATCCTCTGTTTTCTGATAGTTTGTGTCGTCAATAACTGAACTAAAGGTCTGTTTGAATCCACCGAACAAGGTCAGAACTGTCACAGTTTAGTCTGAACCACAAATCAACAAACAGAAACTTGTAGTTGTAAATATAACTTAAATAATAACATTATCTATATTAGATTAAGTATTATATAATCTTATATCTATAGTATAATGTTGGCTCTTTGTATACTTTAATATTTCTTTGTACTTTTTGTAAATTGTCAGTATTTTTCAGTTTATATGTTCAGTATAATTTGTAATATTTTTAGTGTTTTTGCTGCGAATCTGATTTTCATTGTTCCTGTAACAGTGACAATAAAATTCTATTCTATTCTATTCTATTCTATTCTATTCTATTCTATTCTATTCTATAGGAATGTGTTCTTAATCTGTGTTGCCTGGTTAAATAAAGGTTAAATAAATAAATAACTCAGAAAAGATAATAGCATCCCATAATAACTGTATACCTTCTTAATCCTCAGAATCAAACTCACTGTAAAAGAAACACTGATGTTTCCCTGTCCAACTCCATTCTGTACATTTACAGCTGTGTTCAGTGGAGGAAACATCCACAGTGATTTACTTTGACCCACTGTTTAAAATCATCTCTATTGGTGGACTTGTGTCACGACACTTCCATGCACTGCTCTATAATGTATGTACTTAGAGTGGATGACATGAAATTCACTGGTTAAAGCAGCAACAGAAGTGCAAGAAAGAAATGTGCAGCTTAAAGACAGTACAAAAGACAAAGAATATACAAATAGTACCAACAGTATTAATGTACTAAAACTCTACAGACATATTTACAAAAGAGTGGAATAATAAAAACCTGGACAGTGTCTGAAATCAGCGGGTACCTACAGGAAATGGTGATGTCATGTTCTTCTTTGCTGTTTTTTATTTGTGATTAACATGAGGGTTCAGTCCAAGGGGGTTGACTGATAAAAAAAAAAAAAAAAGAAAACAGATAAAATGTCCTGTCCAACTGCACATTCTACAGCTAGAACACACACACTGACACTTCACTTCCTGAACCCTGATGTCAGGTGACTTCATAGCCAATCAGGATCGATGATGTAACCAATCAGAATCCAGGAAGCTGTACCGAGGTAAATGCAGGTAAAACAAAAACAACAAAAAAAACCAAAACTGAGGTAAATGCAGGTGAAACACAAAAGCAGATTCATTACATTCCATCAACACTAAAACTGTAAATCTGGAAACATTAACAGTAAAATTACAATTGCAGGTATTTTGTAAATCAACCACAGTGTATAAATATCAAATACATGAATGTAATAAATTAACTTGACCGTTAAACCTTACAGTGGTTCATCAGTGAAGAGTCAGAATATCTACACTTACACTTACCTTAACTTTAAGTATCTGTCATATTCACACACTTGTACTCTTATGTTTTGGGGCGGCCATGGCTCAGATGGTAGAGTGGGTCGTCCAGTAACTGAGGGGTTGGGCAAGACACTTCAGCCTCCTTGCCTCCAGTGCTGCTACTCACACTGGTGTATGAATGTGCATGAATGTTTGGTGGTGGTGGGAGGGGCCGTAGGCGCAGATTGTCAGCCACGCTTCCGTCAGTCTGCCCCAGGGCAGCTGTGGATACAGATGTAGTTTACCACCACCAGAGGGAGAATGTGAGAGTGAATGAATAATGGATCCACTGTACGCGCTTTGAGTATGCATTCATAGAAAAGTGCTATAGAAATCTAATCCATTATTATTATTATTTTTATAATGTTGAAAGTCCCTCTAATCTAGAGGATTTGCTGCAAAAATCTGAATCTTACTAAGTGTATTTTTCTCATTTCTTGTCCAAATATCTCAGCACACTTAACCTCCTCAGACCCAGCTATGGGTTTTCTGTCCACATTTGTGGACAACAGTTTCACAACTTTATACAAAAAAAAAAAAAAAAGAAAAGAAAAGAAAACTGTCTACCACAAAGGACATTCCATGAAAAATGTAAAAAAACTGCATCTGAAAAAACTGTTGCATCATGATGTTTCCAATATAGGCACTTATTTAATAAAAAAAACAAAAAAAGCTGGTACTTTGCTGACATTTCCTGGGTCTTAGGAGGTTAAAGTAAGACAGAATCACCTAAAGAGGAACTTTTCAGTGAGATATAAGAACTGATTTTTAGACATTAGCTCTGGAAAATCTTATTTCAAGAAATCTTACCAAGATAATTTTCACTGGTTCCATTGGCAGATTTATTTGCTTGAATTAAGCAACAATAAATAAATAAATATATATTTTTTAAAAGAGTCTTGAATTAAGCAAAAAAAAAAATCTACAATTCACAGTGGTTTACAAAAATGGAAAAGACACAAGTTAAATGTGTGTAAATTTAGCGGAAAATCAGCGTGTCTGATTCTGGACACTGATGTTAGCCACCATATAAAAGCCTGTTTGCTGTTTTTTTTTTTTTTTTTTTTTTTTTTCTTGTTAGTTATTCATTATGACTATCAAGTTAACAGTTTGAGCTAATGATATATATTAGACAATAAGTACAAATTATACAAAATGTCTGCCAAAAAGTGTCCCACTCTAGATGCGTTTACATATGTAGGCCTACCTGCTAGCTGTTAGCTCCATAATAATAAGTTAATGGCTAACATTACACATTCATTTTTATCTGTAGTTCAATCTAAAGTCTCTAAATCTTATCTGAATGTGTCCAGTTCTGGACTCACTGACATTGTGCATCTGCCTGTTAGCTGTTAGCTGTCTGGTGATAAACTAATGGTTAACATTCAGTAAATCTTTAACAAAATGTGTAAGTGCCTGTTAGCTGTCAGCTTCGAGTAGTTACATCTGTAGTCAATGAAATGAGTGTTAGCTAAACTTACTATTGTATAAATTTTAGGTTTTATCCTATCGATAGCAAACTAACAGCTAACATTACTGTCAGTTTTTATTGGTAATGTAAGGCTCAGAAGTTCAAATAATTTATGTTGAAGGAATGTAAGGTTTAACAATGGAATAAATTACAGGGAATAAGTTAATTCATGTATTTGCTAAAAAAAAATATATTGACAATGTTTACCCAAATAACTATTTACGTTTGTGTTCGCAGAATTATTATTTACACATATACACATTTAATTATTTTCATTTGTTGTATATAAGCAGCTAAAATAACCTGTTGAATGTGCTTTTCTAAATCACTTACATTTACTGAGCTAGGTTATGTCAGGTCCTGATTGGCTGGTTTGGTCATGTGACATGATGTTTCAGGAAGTGTTGTGGTAGCAGTTATGGTACATGAAAAGTAAAGCACTGTTGTAAGAAGAAATCCGTCTCCATCCTGCAGTCTCATTTTATAAAGAACAAACTATTAACCACCAATGAACCCTCACGTTACAGTAGTTTAGTTCAAAAAAAAAAAAAAAAAAATTAACACAATGATGGGCATTAAATATTGTTGTAAGTCTTGTATGTCACTGAGCTAACAGCTGACAGGAAGCTAATCTGTGAAGGAATATAGGAAAGATTATTTGTCCAAAAACAAACTTTTTTTTTTCCATTTCATGTGTGTTATTGAGTGCAGACCCCCTGTGCATGACCCATGTTCATCATGATTATCAGAAAAAAACACATAAGTCAAATCAACAACCGCTTCCATTTTCATCAATTACTTTAAATACCCCATTACTTATGTGAACAACAGCTGTGTGGAAAATCAAACAGCAGAGGGAACCTATGGGCTGCAGCGGATTGGAGTTCCAGCAGAGGATTGATTTGTTTAATGCTGGAGGTTGAGCTGATGGAGGGTAAATACTCAATACACACACGTACGTTTCCTTTAAAAGCAGCAGAATGGCTTTTGTAGTAAAAAGAACTTGAGCATAAGCCTGTGAAAATCTGTTTGCGACTGCTGTGAAGCCAAATGTGACATCCAGCCATGCAATTTTAATATGATGAAATGTTTCCAGTACAAAAGCGCTTCCATCTGAGGATGACATGTTTGTGGAACAGTGTCTCAGTGGGACGCTTCTGTCTCTTCTGTGGACAGGTGTGTGGCCTTAAGCTGGAAACTCCTTCCTGGAAAAACAGTAGAAAATACAGTAAATCAAACATTCCCATGCACGTGCGGTGAGCTGCAGGCAGCTGCTTTTATCCACCACCCCCCCGCCCGCTTGGCTGGCCTTCCTCTGGTGAATATCAACGGGATGTGTTGACTGTGCGTGACTGGGATCTGGCGCTGAATCTGAGCCCAGGGTTTAGACGTGCGTGGCACCAGGAGCGCCAGGGTCCTGAAGGAAGGAACACATGCCGCTCTATTTTGGGTGTTTTTGTTCAACCCAATTACAGTGTCAGCGTGCACTGACTCAACCACCTCCAGTCAGGTGATGCGCCGTCTTTGAAAAGTGGGACAGTTTTACAACGATATTGACATGGAAATGGAATCCAGGGATAAAAAAAACCTGAAATAAAATAAAACCTGGAGAGTGTATTATATACCACAGAGTATTAGGGCCACATAAGAAAATAAAAACACTGTCACTACGAGAGGAAAGTGAATAATAATAATGGATTATATTTCTATAGCGCATTTCTATGAACGCATACTCAAAGCGCTTACAGTGGATCCATTATTCATTCACTCTCACATTCTCCCTCTGGTGGAGGTAAACTACATCTGTATCCACAGCTGTTCTGGGGCAGACTGATGGAAGCATGGCTGACAATCTGCGCCTACGGCCCCTCCCACCAGCACCGAACATTCATACACCAGTGTGAGTAGCAGCACTGGAGGCAAGGAGGGTGAAGTGTCTTATTGGACAACCCGCTCTACCATCTGAGCCATGGCCGCCCCACAAAGTAGTAAAATATTGAGATAAAACCCATAATTTTATGAGAATAATGTTGAATACAAAAAGAGTCATAATTTTATGAGAATGAAGTCGTAATATTATGAGAATAATGTTGTCATATTTCGAAAATGAAGCCATAATATTATGAGAATAACATCATAATTTAAAAACAGGCTGGGAAAATATCCTAATTTACAAGAATAAAGTCGTATCCACTCGTCACATAATGGAGAACTTGCACATTTTGTGAGGTTTACGCACAAAGGCCAAATACTGAACCCCTTTAGCCTCACCCGCCGTCAACACATTAGCATTAGTCAAAGGACTTTGAAGACAGTAGGAGGGGGAAGGGGAGGGGAGGGGAAAGGGGGAGGGCCAAGAGGTAGGGGTAAAGGGGAGGACCAAAGGGGAGGGGTAAGGGGGAGGGGTCAAGGTGTGAATTGTGATTGGGCCTACCAACTTTCTTCTTACTGTTTCATTCTGTAAATATCTTGACCTCCTTCTCACAGTGCCAGTGTTTTTCTTTTCCTGTGTGCTCCTAACCCGCCGTACGTCGTACTTATATGTTGAGACAAGGACAGAATGAATGTGAGGGTACTGGATCTCCTTGTAGAGTGTGTTGGATGAAACAGCAGGTTGAGGTTAACGTGCAGTAACAGCTCGGGGCTCCCTCATGACACGTTGGACACTTTACTGTGACCTTGCCGCCGATCATTTGTGTCCCAGCTTCCATCTGCTGAACACTCCTGCAGCCAAACAGACACATCCCATCTGCAGCTGGACGTCTTCTGCATCTTTGTCTATTTGTCTGTTTTCAAATGAATGTATACTGTGAGATAAGGCTGCAGCGGCGCCTCCAGGTGGGGTGGGGCCACAGTAAAAGCACCACCCTGGTAAATAAAGCAGGACGCAGCAGCGCCCCCTGAGGCCCTGCTGTCTGAAATCAGCCTGTTTACATTTACGCAGGTTTCTTTTGCAAGTAAATGAGGAATGTGAGATGAGAGGATGCAGCACAGCGACAGGATGTGAGATGCAGCTGCAGGTGGGAGGATGGCCTTTGAAAAACACCCCATCCATGAGCGGTGTGCTGAACTGCACCGACGCGCTTTTCCCTCCAGCCATCCACCTGAGAGCGCCCTTTAGAAGCCCCTCAACTGGGTCACATGACACTCTGCCTCTGTTTCCCTCTTGTCACTTCCACTGTTCACCAGAACGTTCCTCCTCCGATCCCAGGTATGAATCATCAGTCACTTCCAGACACACTTCACCTTCAGAGCTGCTTCACATTATTCCTCATCATCTTAATTTAACATCAGAGGCTTCAGGGACGTCTGGATAATTACATGACACGTTATAATTAGAATGTGTGTTCCTGTTACATTTCTATTGTCAGCTTTAACTATACAGCATCTACGTACAGTTTAACCACCCCCTCCAATAATACAATAATTATTAAATTATTATACACACACATATATATATATATATATATATATATATATATATATATATATATATATATATATTTTTTTTTTTTTTTTTTTTTTTTTTTTAAATAATAGGCATCACCTGCATTTTCATGTCAATAGTTGTTTAATACATTATTATTTGCTTTTTTTTTAATTTTAAGTCTTTTTCTATGTTCATTCTGTTATAACATTTTTCCTGCTCAGATTTCATGTTATTTGTGAATTTCAGTTCATTGTGTGAAAAAACTAAGCGTACAGTCACACAGATGAGGCTGATGACACCAGGTAAATGTTCATTAATGACAGAAGTTCATAAACGACTCCTGTGGGTTTGACTCAGACTGAACAGTGACTGATCTACCTGTGAAACTGAGAATAAATCTGGTATTTACAGTCATTTACATCCAGGACTGACTCCAGTGTGTGTGTGTGTGTGTGTGTGTGTGTGTGTGTGTGTGTGTGTGTGTGTGTGTGTGTGTGTGTGTGTGTGTGTGTGTGTGTGTGTGTGTGTGTGTGTGTGTCGGCCTGGGGGAACTCATGGCGGTTCCAGGTGACGCTGATGCAGGGACTTGTTAGGAACTTTATTCGCCGTCGTACCCTTCAACACACATCAGTCTTAATTAGGTCTCCATGGAAACGCAGAGGCATCTGGTGTGTTTGCTCATGAGCGGACTGAATCATGTCCTTTTGTGTATTATGTTCTCATGTTCACACACACACACACACACACACACACACACACACACACACACACACACACACCGTGCCTCTTTGTTCCACACAGATGTGTGTGTTAGAGCTGTTACTCCATCTAGTGGTGGTTTAAGGCTCAGACTGTCAGATCTGCACTGCACCAGCCGCCTCTGACTTTTCATCCTCATTCTCCTCCTCCACTTCCTCCTTATCCTCTTCTTCCTCCTCTTCATCCTCCTCCTTTACCTCCTCGTCTGCCTCCTTATCCTCCTCTTCTTCCTCCTTTGTCTTCCTCCTCATCTCCTCCTCTTCATCCTCCTCCTCTGCCTCCTTATCCTGACAAACACAAAATACGACATAAAAGAAAAACACATTGACGTCAGTGAAAATTATGTCAAATACAAAGTTTTAAACTCCATATTATGATGATAAAGCATCTGATGCAGGACAAAAACAGTAAGTAAAACTAAACATCATATCATTCAGTGTTTTAATTCAGTGTTAACACAATAAACCCTGAAATCAAAAAGATAATTACAGTGATAATTATCATAAATACTGATCTCTGAGGAAAATCATCATAATATAATATAAACATAACATACTGTAAACTTTTAATCCTCCTCGTCCAAATCTAGTGAAAGTTCCTGCGCTTTAATTTAGATTAGACTGTCTTTGTGTTAAACTTATTCCATTCATATTTATATATGAAAGTATTCAGATATTAGAACTGGACCTGGAAACAGGAGGTCAAAGGTCACCTGTTTTCACTATTCTTCTGCTCCATGACAGGATGCATCCACAGGAGAAATGTGGAGCAGATATGTCAATGCAGACCTAAAATCTTGATAAAAATTAGATAAATTCATAAACAAACCACTTAAAAAAGTAAAATCAAATAATTGTTCAAATGTTTCCGTTTGCACAAACTGACACGACCATGGAGTCGATTATTTATCATTTTATTTACATTCACAAACATAAAAAGTACCATAAAAAAAAACATGGAATGATTAAAGTTATAATTCACATTACAGTCAAATAAACAGAATCAAACATGACGTCGGTGGGTTCAGAATGAATAAATACAGATAATAAACATGTGGAATGTACTGCAGAGGTAGGAGGCATTGAATTCAGCTTCATCAGACCGACGGAGGTTCTTCACCTTGAGGTTGTTTTCTTTATTAATAACATTTAAAGATGACGATGGAAACAAAGAAACGATGAGAACCAGGGGTGAAGGCATCTGCGTGGGGTTAGGGTGGTGTCCAAATATGTGCGCATATTAGTCTGTAGTTGGACAAAAAAAGAAATATTTGTAAACTCTTGAATGAGTTCAGTCGTACTCATTCAATCAAGAGTTTACAAATATTTATGTTTTGCACAACTATATTTATTTTCTTTTTAGTATTTTCAGTCAGCATTATCTTATCAGCATTTTACATCATCTATATAACTTCTTTACGTTAAGAAAAATAAACAAAAACATTCTCATACAGGGGAGCATTAACAGAAATAGTAAAAATATACACAGTAAACAAAAATAGAGTTAGAGGGAAATAACAGGTATATTTCACATTCTGTTCATTCCTTCCAAACCCCTTTTCCTTTGTAGAAGATGAACACTGAACATTTAAAGTGTGTAACATGAACTAATGGTTTCCATGAGTCTGTATGTACGTTACTCTGATCAAGTAAAATCTGCTCTTAATAGTGTCACAAAATCAACCCAGTTTTTCCAATATTTGGTGAATTTGTCTGAATTAAGTCTGACAGAGAAAGTCCACTTCTCCGTCCTATAGATGTGACCTATGACCTCTGTCCAGTAGAAGTGTGAGAAAATATCGGTTCTGCAATATATCGCGATATTTCATTTGACAATACTCTATTGATATTAAAAAGTACTGTATCGATATTTTTAGGTATTTATTCAAATGCAGATATTGTGCAGTTCATTTTAGTTTTTCTTTATTGTTTATATTTTATTTATTATAATTTAACACTTTTATTAAATAATATTCATCCCTTTGTTGGGATTGAAGTAAAATAATGTTCTGATGTTAGTTCTGAACTAATAGAATATGAACATTTGAACAGGATCTTAAACTGTAATGTCTGTAAAACAGAATTTCAGTTTGAACACAGGAACATTTTGTGATTATAGCATTAGATCCTGTTGTGATCAAATAAAAACGTGTTTAGTATTTATGCAGATTTCTGGTGTAATTCAGTTCTTCAAGGAAATAGTCATTTAAAAAAAGAAACAAAAAAAAAAATTGCCTGTTTAACAGTATCATGATATATTGTGATATATCGCATTGTGATCCTAGTATTGTGATTTGTATCGTATCACCAGATTCTTGCCAATACACAGCCCTACTGTCCAGTCCTCCATTTTTGGTTCATCCCTTTTTAGTCACTTCCTAATAATTACTTTTTTACCTTCCATCGATAATATTCTGAATAGATATTTATCCTGTGAGTTCGTTCTCCCCTGGTTCTCTTTTCCTATGGATCCAAATATGAATGGAAATTGGACTTTAAAAATGTTCTCCATGCTTTTCTTCAAAGCCTGTCGATAACAAGGTTCTAATAGTTTTGGATTTTTCATTATAGTTTAGTTTTAATTAGTTTTGAGTTTTTTCTCTAATTCAGTTAGTTTTAGTTTTTTGAGCAGGTTTGCTAGTTTTTATTAGTTGTTTTTTTCTAAATGCTCAGTTTTAGTATAGTTTTACTTTTGTCGTCTCTTTTCTCTTCTTCTCTGTCGTCGTATTCAAATAAATCCCAGACAGGACTCTGCTGCTTTCTCCCAACTTTAGTCTCCATGTTTCCAGGTAGAGTGGGGACCAGAAGACGACTGGAAACCACAAGTGATGGACCGTCAAGTGTTGTATGGTGCCAGCAGCTAAAATTGCTAGAGCGAAATAAATCGCTTTTGTATCAGTCTGACATTGACAAAAATGAAAACGATGGGAATTTTATCCATAATTGTTATCCGTTTCAGTTAGTTTTGTAAACACACAATACAGTTTCAGTTAGTTATTGTTTTTTTCTTTTAATTATAGTTTTTATTTCAGTTAACGAAAATGTTTTTTCAATTCTAGTTTTTGTCATTTCGTTAGTTTTTGTTAATAATAATAACCTTGGTCAATAAGGCACAAGATAAGAACAATCCTAAAATATATGAAAATGATTGGCTTTCTTTTCACCACATAGTCTCCAACACCTTGTATCCTGAGATTTCTGCGCTGGTGTAATAAAATATCTTAGAATGTTCTGCCAACTATATGATAAGGAGCATGTTGTTTTCCACTATAGCTCATTGATTTACTCCCATTCCACCTCTTTTTCCCACTTTTCTTTTATTTATACTGTATTGTTGCCTTTTAAACTTTCCACTTCTTTATAACTATATTAATTGTTGCACAACTGCAGACTAATATGCACACATATCTGTCTTGTGCACATGAATATTTAGACAGTTTCCTCACCCCATACTTCTGTTCTCCACCTGTGGAACATTTTAAGGCACGTTGAACACAGTGGACGTTGGTTTTTCGGCTCCAGCTCATCCTTTTCCTTCATTATAGAACGTGTGTTGCATTGACATTGATAAAGTGCTCAATAGTAAAACTGTAGAACAAGAAAAATAGACTTCCTCTTCAGTGTGTAAGTGAAGTCAGAGCAGTGGTTTTTACAAAGTACCCTGTGTGAAAAGTCTAAGACATCAGCATAAACAGAGATGACAGCAGTCGTGTGGAATGAAGACAAAGCTCTGGTTCTGGGAAGAATCTAGTTTAGATTCAACATTCACAGACCAGTCATTTGGGGGAAAACCGCCTCCGCCGACACGTCCTCTAAACATCTTTGCAAACACGCTTTGAATCCAACCAAGGATCGTCTTGACAATATGTCATACAGGGGCTGGTGGAGTAAGTCACAGACTTATTTCAGTACAGGTTTTGTTCAGCGAGT
Source organism: Sphaeramia orbicularis (assembly GCF_902148855.1). Taxonomy (NCBI): domain Eukaryota; kingdom Metazoa; phylum Chordata; class Actinopteri; order Kurtiformes; family Apogonidae; genus Sphaeramia; species Sphaeramia orbicularis. The sequence goes on from NC_043971.1 coordinate 50,397,307, forward strand.
CCATCTGAAAGGAGATGAAAAGAGGAATGAGTGAGATCGCACAAGAGGGATGTAAAGAAAAAAAGAGGAAATAACAGAAAAAAAGAAAAATACATTGATGTAAATGAAAACAGAGATGAATCAAAATAAAAACACCCCTGAAATCCCTGAATTTTAATGTATTTTTTGTTTTGTAATGAAGACAATGTGATTTTAACACAAATACAACAATAATTATGACCATAAAAGGCCCAACTGTTATGACTCTGAGGAAAATAATCATGAAATAATATAAAAACTAAAACATGATAAATGTCAGTATCGATCGTGTTCTGACACTAAAATATTTATTCTAATATCAGATATAAATATATGAGTTAGAACTTAAAAGACTTAGTTAAAATAATGAAGATTCATAAAAACAAGGATAAGATATTCATTAAACTATGGAACGACCTTTCAACTAAATAAAATAAATGAGGTTTACCGCTGTGGAGGAACTGGAGTTGATGCAACCCAGTGTTCTGATCCACAGCTGAAGTGAAGTGGTCCGATGAGTCCTCCCTGAGGGACTCCGGAGACCCTCCTCTAATGCAGTCCAGGTCCGGCTCACATCCGAAGGGACAGATTCCGCTGGTTTTTCTCGAGACCAGGTCTAGGTCGTCCAGGATGCTGTTGAATACACTGTCATCGAGGTCCAGCTCCCGCTTTAAAGCAGGGATGGAGGTGAGAGGAGGGGGAGGGGGAGGAGGGAGGGGCTGATGGGACCAGGTCCACGGGGCTGGACTCGGGTTCAGGGTGTGGAACATGTCGAAGCTGCTCGCCAACGACGAGATCTGCTGAGCCAGGATACTGATCTGTGCCTGTTCAATGTCGCTGTACTGGGAGGGGGGTGGGTGGGTGGGGGTGAGCATGCCGGCGTGGATGGCATGGACGGCGTGGCCGGTGTGGACAGGGACGAGGGCGCCCCCCTGTGGCTGTGGCTGCTGCTCCAGGAGGCTGAAGTCGTCCTGATGGAGGGCGCAGTCCACCAGGTTCTCACAGGTGTCCGACACCGACAGACAATCTGGAACCAACCGAGCGTCAGACGGACAAGACGGGAAGTCGAAGGTGGGAGACGAGGGGGCGGAGTCAGGGGCGGGGCCAGGGGGGCTGAAGCCTCCGTGGTGGAAGGTTGGTTCAGGGGGGTTGTGACGGCTGAGCTGGTCGGCGTATCTGTGCACGTCCATCAGGAGGTCAGGGCTGAGCTCCTCCTTCTGCGGGGGGGAGCAGGAGGATGGCGGCGTGTACGAGGACGGCGGCGTGTACGGTGGCGTGAACGCACAGCCGTCATCCCCGGAAACAGGTGAGCCGTCGCTTTGGGAACACGCTGCAAACAACACATCGTGCTCTGACTCCCTTTGCTTTCTGGACTCGTCGCTTCTGCTGCAGGATGTCCGCCGCCTCTTCAGGCCTTTGGCGTTCCCACTCGAGGTCTGGGACGCAAGGTGGGAGGAGCTTACCAGGGATGACGGTCTGAAGGTGGCGCTGCTGAGTTTCTCCTTCAGAAATCTGGCCTCGGTTTCACTAGAACAGAAGAAGGACATGTTAGTCCAAGGCAAGGTTATTATCGTTAACGAAAACTAACGAAATGGCAAAAACTAGAATTGTAAAAACATTTTCGTTAACTGAAATAAATAAAAACTATAATTAAAAGAAAAAAACGATAACTAACTGAAACTGTATTGTGTGCTTACAAAACTAACTAAAACATATAAAAATTATGGATAAAATTCCCTTCATTTTTGTCTTTGTCAGTGTCGGATTGATATGAAATCAATTTATTTCGCTCTAGCAATTTTAGCTAGCAGCACTATACGATATTTAACAGTCCATCACTTGTGGTTTCCAGTCGTCTTCTGGTCCCCACTCTACCTGGAAACATGGAGACTAAAGTTGGGAGAAAGCAGCAGAGTCCTGTCTGGGATTTATTTGAATACGACGACAGAGAAAAGATACGACTAAACTAAAACTAAACTAAAACTAAGCATTTAGAAAAAAAAAATTAAACTAATAAAAACTAGCAAACCTGCTCTAAAACTAATCAAAACTAACTGAATTAGAGAAAAAAAAAGTCAAAACTAAATAAAACTAAACTATAATGAAAAATCTAGAACTATTAGAACCTTGGTCCAGGGCTGTCAAACATGTGGCCCGTGGACCAGAACCAGCCCACCAGAGGGTCTGACCCGGTCCGAAGATACGAACAGTTGAAGGTGGTGGTGGGAAGGGGGGGGTCCACATTCGGACCAATATGATCTGGAGTCAAATAATACAATAACCTAGAAATAATGACTCCTAATGATTCTGGTTTAATGAAAAAATATTCAATTATGAAAATATTTACATTTATAAACGATCCTTTAACAGTAAACTGTGAATAATCTAAACAAATCTGAACCTGAACTGTCTGAATATAAACCAGTGTATTTGTTCCAATATTCAGTCTGTTCTTAACTGTTGTGTGTATTTGTAGATCAGTGGCGATTTCTCACAGACTGCAAGGGAGGCCCGGCTTCCCCTAAAATAATGAAAATTAAATGGTTAAATCTGTTCGGTTGTGTTGACATTTTATTGACTACAAATGTGTTAGAACGCGTTCATCTCACAGACGAGTTTGTTCAGAATCAGCTTTATCACAAATCATCGGACTCGATGTTGTTCACTTCTCCTCCATTCCCGTGTCTCTGTTTTCTCCTCCATCTCTGCTCAGTGCATTTGTCCGTAGACTGCGGGCGTCTCTGGGCTTCAACGGGACTGAGTGGAACAGTTTTTTTCTTTGCCTCAAAACTGGACGGTAATTGGATAAATGCCACGATGCTGTCCCGCCCCCGGACACCGGGCGTCTCTGGGGGTGAATGGAGCTGTGGGCGGAGCTCGGCCGGGCTGGACGCCAGAATCCCACGTGCTGATTGGAGGATCAGTTGAAAGGCTGAACCCCATTTGATTGACAGCTGTTTTCAGATCTACTCCTTCACTGACACAGTTCAGTTTAATACCGTTGCGCATTCTGCTGTGAAATCGAGAGAGAAACCACTACGAAATTACTTGTTCATTTCTTGCACTGTAAATAAAACACACTTATTGTACTTCCTTGTTTCAATTTAACATAATTTCAGCGTTTTCTTGTTTCAGTTACATAATTTAATCATTTGTTCAAGTTTAATATCGTTTTGTAGATAGTTAAATCAATCAAACTGTCGGCTAGGTCGGAGTGAAAGGAGCATCTGTAGTTTAAAAAGGCTGAAGTCTGACACCCACAACACAATGGGCCAAGGCAATCTAAGCAGCCCAGCTCTGCTGGACATTCAGAGGACACTGGTCCAGTCCCTGGAAAAGACGCCTACTGGTACGATAAGGTCACTGAGCATTTTCTTAAAAAGGAACGGAGGGCCGAATTTATGTTTAAATAACCTGACAATTTTTTTTTAATGTAAGCTGACAATGAGCTTCCTCTGTCTGAAAGACGAGCAGCCGCCACTGTTGTAGATCCACTGTGTCTGTGCGATAGAATGAACATGTAGAAATGATCAACTGAGGCTGAATATTGGTAAAATTACACTGATATTTCAGAATAAATTTCAGGTTCAGGTTTTATTTCTTTCCCTGTTCTTATTTTACTGGTCTGATCCACTTTAGATCACAGGTGTCAAACATGTGGTCCAGGGGCCAAAACCGACCCCCCAAGGTTCTAACCCAATCTGTGGGATGAAGTAAAATAATATAATAACCTATAAATAATGACTCCAAATATTCTTCATGGTTTAATGTGAAAAAATAGTATTATATTATGCCTATAAATAATGTCAACTCCAAATGCCCCCCCAACCCCCCACCACCCTCCCACTTATTTATCCTATTTCTTTGCTCTATTTATTATTATTGTGACTTCTAATTATTTAATTTTATGTTCTTATCCTGGTTTTTATCCCAGAGACTGTTTTTATCTTCTTTGAGTTTTTATTGTGTTTTATTGCATCTTGTTTTTATTTATTTGATCTTATTTATTTATTTTATTCTTTTACTTATCCATGCTGCTATACTGATGAATAGTGGAACACTGAGCACTTTTTGTCTGGACACTTGATCAAGTACCTGCCAAACAGGTTCAGTGTATGTTTTGTTGTAATGCCAAAAGCAATCACTATGTCTGCAAAACTAATCTACCCACGGGGAGAAATAAAGGAACCTTGAACCCCCCCCCAAGGGGTATTGTTTTTGTTCTGTTTTGTTTGTTTGTTTGTTTGTTTACACTTTAGTAGCAAAACTGTTGGTTGAATTCAGACCTAATTGGGTTTATAGATTACCACTGACCAGGAATAGATCTGATTACATTTAGGGAAAAGTAGGTCAAAGTTCAAATATTTTATGAATTTTTTTAAATCTTTTTTTCTCCCATTCACTTATAATGGGCGACATTTTACATGTCTATAAAATCATCAGTTTTGTTTCAGTTTACTCCAAACTTGACACATATATAGAGGTGATTAATATGACATCAGCACACATATAGACATGATGACATCAGCTGGATCCATGACAAAATAAGATATAATATGTGCGAGGGGCGGGGTTTGTTGTGTCTGGAACCAACTATTCACATCTTTTTTTGTTTGGATAGTTTGTAAAAGTAAATATTTTCATAATTTAATTTAATTTTTTGTGAGAGAAACGTGTATTTGTTATTATTTCTGTTCTTATTTTCCTGGTTCTGATCCAGTTCAGATCATATTGGTCTGAATGTAGAACCTGATGTCTGTGTGTGTTTTATCGGGTCAGTTGTGGACGTTGCGTTTGTACCTGATGATGACGTTGGTGCAGCTGAAGCTGTGGGCGTGGTCATCTTTATTGGCCACAGTGTAGATCCAACACCACGACAGGTCTTTACACTGAAGCCGAAGCACCATCTGTACCTGGAGGTCCTGGTCTGCCTGCACTGGAACCAGTTAGGAACATTATTAGACCAGTACCAGGCCAAAGGAGGAGCAGTTTGGATCAGAAAGAACAGAACCAGACCAAAGGAGGAGCAGTTTGGATCAGAAAGAACAGACAGGAAAAAGGGTCAGGTGTGGAAATGTGACTGAGCTGGACATGATTGACAGGTTTAATTCAATCTATTCTGTTAAGGAACTAAAACTCATTAACTTCCACAAAGACACATTTGAATCACAGACTAAAACACATTCACACATGAATAAATGGAATTAGATGAAGTGTCTGACATTCAGCTTTCACACTTTATAGACGTCTAATATTTATAACATTAGATATTTGAAGACTCTTTAGGGTCCTGTAAACTCTGCAGAAACAGTGGAAAACTCTCATAAACTGCACTGAAATCACTTCCTCCAGTAAATACTGAGGCTGGTTGAAGTTTTTAACCCTTTAGTATCAGACAAATCCTTTCATCACCTAAAGAACACAACATACACAGTGTTTTATACTAATGTCAGAATGTTTGTCATACAGCTTTATTTTTAACAAATTTATTTATTTATTTATTTTTTACTTTTTTTTGTATTTCATCAACTTGAGCCATAAACAAAGATACCAAATACTCAACAACTGTCATATTTTTAACCCTTTAAATGCCATGTTTGTAATGGAAACAAACCATATTTGAAGCAAAAAAAAAAAAAAAAACCACACAAAAAGTTTTTTTCTTATTCTTTCTTTTACTCACTTGGTCGAAGGGTGTTAGTGTAGGAATTTAACACTGTTTATTATGGGATGGTTTTAGTGGATGGATCAGAATTTTTTTTAAAAATCATGTAAAAATTAACAACAAATTCTGACCTAAAGCAAACTATAATATATGACCTTTAATAACATGAAGTGTAAAGTGTGTGTTTATATATATATATATATATATATATATATATATATATACACACACACACACACATATATACACATATATATGTGTGTGTCATGCTATAACATTGTAACATAATAAACTACTACTGCTTATTATTATTATTACTTGCCACATGTTTCTTCCAGTACTTTCTAATGCGCAATTGTGTTTATTTTTTTCACTACCGTTTTCTTCTCAATAGTTTTTTCATAGTTCTGTTATTGTATTGTTTTTTTATTCCTTTTTTCTTGTGCTATTTTTTTGTGTGTATATTCGTCGTTCTGCTGCTTATGGAACCATAATTTCCTGAAGGTTCTGCCCAAGGGGTCAATACAGTTCTATCCAATCTCTAATCTAATCTAAAGTGTGTTTAATACGCTCACCCTGACACCAGGAGATGAACGTGTGGTCGACTACTGGAACTTTCTGTGTTTTTGCAGGACTGTCTGCATCGTCGTTTACTTACATAAACTCCTATGAGCGTCGGCGCTCACGGGCAGATCCTCCGGGTGAACGAGGCTGTACCACGACCGTCCGCTCAGGTCTTCAGCCGAGTATCCCAGAAAAAACAGAACACTGAAAACCAAACAGGAAGTGCACATGAGTGGGCAGCGTCAGGACGGACTGTGATTGGCTGACACCGGGTCATGTGGTGCTGGTTTACCTGTCCGACACCTGGGTGAAGGTCATGTCTGGACCGTGGACGCTACTGAAGGCGTGGGAGGGGTCAGCGGCAGCGGCAGCGGCGGTCCGGGGGTTCGCTGTGGGTGTGCACATGGCCACGAACAGACGGTGGGTGGCGCTGGTAGCGGAGGTGGAGGCGGGACACAGGTCAGGGAAAGACCGGAAGCTTCCTGTGACCAACATGGAGCAGGAGGCGCCGTTCTGGAGCCTGAAGGCCTTGGAGGTCTGCATTCGACAGATAAAACTCCGATCTGAAGGAAAGAAAAGCAGACACTGAGCTCAGCTTTACTCCAGGAGGCGGAGCTTCCTGTTCACTCCGCCCACTGTGGAAGGTTTTGGTGTTTCCTACCTGAGGACGAGTCCTCGCCAGCGTCTAAGTTGGACTTGACCACGTCCACGTCTGATCGTTCCACCATGTCGTACAAAGTGTCTCCTTGAAGAACGTCGACCTGGAAGTTCAGAAGTTTAAGGTCAGTAACGGTGGGCGACGCCCAGCGGCATGAGGACAGAGGCGGGACACCCACCATGGACAGACCCAGGTACTCCACCACGTTCTCAGACACGTACACCAGTTTCCCACAGGACGTTGTGACCAGGATGAAGCCGTGAAGGGCTGGGAGGAAGGCCTCGTACGGCAGCGGCGGTGGGCAGAGGGGCGGGGCTTCAGACCGGACGCCTGAAGGACGAGACGAAGACGACACCATTAAAGTCAGTGACTTCAGGAATGTGTTCACATCCATAAACACAGTTATCTGTTCGACTAAAACCAGGTTTAAATCAGGTTTAAGGTTTAATCCAGTAAATATTTATTAAATATTAAAGGCTAATTATTAAGTTTTTATTAAATATCAAAGGATAATTATTAAGTATTTATTAAATATTAAAGGATAATTGTTAAGTATTTATTAAATACAAAAGGATGATTATTAAGTATTTATTAAACATTAAAGGATAATTATTAAGTATTTATTAAACATTAAAGGATAATTATTAAGTATTTATTAAATATCAAATGACAATTATTAAGTATTTATTATTAAATGATATAGGATAATTGTTAAGTATTTATTAAATATTAAAGGATGATTATTAAGTATTTATTAAATATTAAAGGATAATTATTAAGTATTTATTAAACATTCAAGGACCTGGGTTCGATTCCAACACCTGTTGACGGGGGGTGGGACCTTTCTGTGTGGAGTTTGCATGTTCTCCTCGTGTCTGTGTGGGTTCTCTCCGGGTACTCCGGCTTCCTCCCACCATCCAAACACATGCACTAATAGGTTAACTGGCTAATCTAAATTGCCCATAGGTGTGAATGTGAGAGTGATTGTTTGTCTCTATATGTTCAGCCCTGCGATGAACTGGCGACTTGTCCAGGGTGTACCCCGCCTTCGCCCCTATGTGGCTGGGATAGGCTCCAAGTGACCCCCGTGACCCTAGTGAGGATAAAGCGGGTTCAGAAAATGAATGAATGAATAAACATTCAAGGACAATTATTATGTACTTATTAAACATTAAAGGATAATTATTAAGTATTTATTAAATATTAAAGGATAATTATTAAGTATTTATTAAACATCCAAGGATAATTATTAAGTATTTATTAAACATCCAAGGATAATTATTAAGTATTTATTAAACATTCAATTATAATTATTAAGTATTTATTAAACATTAAAGAATAATTGTTAAGTATTTACTAAATATTAAACGATAATTATTAAGTATTTATTAAACATTCAAGGATAAATTATCAGTGGTAAATAAGTCGTAAACACAGATAAACTGTGACCCTTTAACCCTTTGGTGTCTGGTCCACAGACGTCCTTTAAACACCTACATCCCATAATATGCACGGCGCCCTATTAATGTTCAAATGTTTTTCAAACAGTTTATTTATTTCATTATCTTGAGCCATAAACAAAAATACCAAATACTCAATAACTGTTGTATTTTAACTCTTTAAATGACATGTTTTAATGGAAACAAACCATGTTTTTGATGCAAAAAAAACCAAAACAAAAATACTTTCTTTCAATATTCTACATATAAATTATATTACTGTTTTATTTTTATTTTGTTCTTCCTGTCACCTGAACACCAGAGGGTTAAAGTGTGTTTAATATGTTCACCTGGACACCGGAGGGTTAAAGTGTGTTTAATATGTTCACCTGGACACCGGAGGGTTAAAGTGTGTTTAATATGTTCACCTGGACACCGGAGGGTTAAAGTGTGTTTAATATGTTCACCTGGACACCGGAGGGTTAAAGTGTGTTTAATATGTTCACCTGAACACCGGAGGGTTAAAGTGTGTTTAATATGTTCACCTGGACACCGGAGGATTAAAGTGTGTTTAATATGTTCACCTGAACACCAGAGGGTTAAAGTGTGTTTAATATGTTCACCTGAACACCAGAGGGTTAAAGTGTGTTTAATATGTTCACCTGGACACCGGAGGGTTAAAGTGTGTTTAATATGTTCACCTGAACACCAGAGGGTTAAAGTGTGTTTAATATGTTCACCTGGACAACACAACACTGCATTTAGGTGAGTTTTTCTGATTCTTTCTGTATTAATGTCTCTGTGTTTATCAGCAATAATTACATCATTACATGCTGTAATTTATCATATATTCACTGGTTAAAATGTAGTTACTTATTATTACTTCTGCCAAGGAGGTTATGTTTTTGCCGGCATTGGTTCATCTGTTTGTTTGTCTGTCTGCAAGATAACTCAAAAAGTTATGGATGGACTTGGATGAAAATTTCAGGAAATGTTGATACTGTCACAAGGAACAAATGAGTAAATTTTGGTGGTGACCTGGGGGGGGGGGGGGGGGGGGGGGTGTCACTGATCTTCCTTGGCAGAGGTCTGTGCTCTCCGAGTGCTTTTCCAGTGTTATTTATGCATTTATCTACATGTGTCATCACTGTTTAAACTCATTATTTCACCCTCCCAGTCTGCTCGTCCTCACTGTAGAAGTTTCTAGATTAAGTTTAATTAACCTTTCTGACATTAATACATCAGTGATGAATCCTTAATTAAAGGTTTGGAGGAGATCACACTATCACAGAATATCACGTCCTGTTTCAATGAAAGGTGGAGATTTTTATTAAAACTGAAAATGGCAGGAATATACTGATGTTGAGGACATCATTTCGAAAATGTAAAAGGATTCAATTTAAATTCAGCCCAAATCAGCCTCAAAATATACCATTATTTAATATGAAGTTTTACATCTTTTTAATCATTTAACTTTTGTTTAGAAAATGCATCTGATTTCAGGCTGAAAATTGTGATTTATGCTGTTTTAATAAAAGTCAACACTGTCCAGGACGATGAGGAGGAGGATGTTCAGGTGTAATCTGCAGCTCCACCACCAGGAGTCACTAAAAATCACACACTGAACCTGGACGTTGACGGAGTTTACGACGGATTATTTGAATCATGTTTAATAAAATGAATGAAGGATATGTTTATCTGTAAACTCAGGCCTGTTTTTTTCAGCAATTACACTCACAGATTCAGAAATAACCCATTTTTTTCATTTCTTTGCACTTTTTAAAGGTTCAGGTACAGTTTTATCTATGACACTTGTTTTTGATAACTTTTATATTCAATCTCTGAACTTTCTACATGTTCTGTATATGAAATATGAACGACTACAGCTGTTTTTGACACAGAAGATCATATTAAAACAAACATTAAAACACACATATATGTTTAAATAAAATCCTGTTTGTTAAGGTTAGATTTACAGACGTGTCCGTTCTTGATTTTCCTTTTCTTCTGCACATTTTAACACAAATATCTACTTTTTCTCCTTAAATTTGTTAAACATACTTTAGTTTAAAGGATTCTCCTTAATGTTTAGTTTGTATCAGTTTGACTCTTTCAGGACATTTCAAAGGTTGTACTTTTACTTTAATCAGTACTTCTACTTTTATTTGAATATTTTTTTAAAGGTTTTTCTCTAATTCGACTTCCTTCACCTGTTCTTCATGTTGTGCTTGATGTTTTTCTTTCACTGCAACAAAACAGGATATTTGTTGTTTTTGTTTTCTTAATTATGCAAAATTCATGTTTTTATTTCTTGCCAGTGAGAAGCTGATTTTTATGTAAACTTATATGTTGCATATATTTATTTTATCTGTAGTATATAAGTGGCATTCTGTATGTTTTAGTATTTCTTTGTAATCTTTTGTACATTGTCAATATTTTTTAGAATAATTTTGTATTTCATTGCTCTTGCAACAGTGACAATAAAGATCTATTCTATTCTATTCTATCACTTTAACTGCATGAAGGAGCTGAATCAGTCGTCTCTTTTCCACTGATCCTCCAATTGTGCGAATATAACTAGAAAAATTTGTCTAATGGAAAAATGGCAATTTCACCAAAAGTCTCGTTTTTCGATGAAAAGTTTTTGTTCGTTAGAGGTGGTTTTTCAGGCGTAACAAAACTGGTATATCATGCAAAACTGCACATTTTTGCACAACTAGAGTCACATGACCAAAACAAACAGATGTGGATGGATGTTAGAACAAGAGAAGACAAAGAGTTGAACCCAAATGTGTGTATGTGGAAACCACATCAGTTTAGAATTTAGGAGGAGATAGAGGAGGAACCAGCATTCTAGATTCAAAATATAACTTTTGTTATGCTTTGGCGCTACATAAATAAAATTTGATTTGATTTGAAAACAACACATATTTCTGTTCCTGTTTATGGAAGGACTGACACTGACATCTACCAGAAGAAAGAAACTCATCAGCACATTTGGGATTGAATGGACAAACCAACATTACACACTTGTGTTTGGAACACATTTATATAAATATGGGACAGTTTAGCTCAGATGGACCATGGAAAAGAGACTAGTGTTTTTATTTCTGAGTAAAGAAAGTCTGGACTTTGACCTCTACAGCAAAAAAAACATCAGATTTTGTTTCCAAATTGGACTAAATTCATCCGATAAGTGAAAGTCCAGTTTGAGTTTAGACGAGACTTGGGTTTGTTCTGAATGAAATGATGGAAAACCTCCTGAACCAGGAGGGTCAGAGGTTCTGGACCAGAGGCTCTGGACCAGGGGCTCTGGACCAGAGGTTCTGGACCAGAGGTTCTGGACCAGAGGTTGTGGTTCTGGTGTTGGGGGGTTGAATGGTGCAGGTTTTCAGACTCACCCTGGAGCAGGACCGTCTTGCGGACGTACGTGCAGATGGCGGCCATGGCATGCAGGTAGGACAGACGCTCCTGGTCGTCCTGGCCGACGGGCAGCAGGGCTCGCATGTTCCGGATCTCGTGGTTGATGTGGTCCCGCCGGGCCTTGGAGGCTCCTTTGGTGGATCTGTGGGAGACCATGATGAGCATGAGGGGGTCAGGGTTTGGGTCTGGATCCGCCTCTATGCCCTACACTCTGAAACCGACGCCCCTGAACTGGACCAGATCCCACCTCATCAGGCGCGCGCTGTGGCTCTTCTCTCCGTTGCTATGGAGACAGTGGATGCAAGAGGAGACCGGCGCCTCTGATCAGACCGGTCTGAGTGATGAGCGAGAGCCCGGGCCGGGGGTTTTATAATGGCCGGGGCCTGAGCGTGGGTGGGGGGCGGGGCTTCTGCTGCTCCTCCATGTCCTTATAAAGGGGGAGGAGGGGGGCAGGGGGCGGGGCATCAGAGCAGTGTGTCCCACGTCACCAGGACACAAAGATCCACAAAAGGACAATGAGGACACGAGCAAACACAGAACCAGAGCGCTGACAGGTTTAATATGTAGGCCAGGGGGTCAAACATACAGCCCGTGGACCAGAACCGGCCTCAAAGGGTCTGACCCGGTCTAAGGGGAGGAGTTTATGAAAGAACAGAATAACACTGAAAATAGGAGCGATTATTTTAGTTCAGGTTTAACATTCAGACCAACAGGATCTAAAGTGGATCAGAACCAAATAAGAACAGAATAAACTGGAAATAAGGACAAATACTAATGTTTGTTTTGTGTAAAAAAGAAAAACTACATAAAAATGTTTATATTCACAAACGATCCTTTAACAAAAAATATGACTAACCTGAACTGTCTTCATATAAACCAGTGTATTTGTACCATTATTCTGCCTGTTCTTAACTGTTGTGTGTATTTGTAGATCCACTGTATCTGTACGATAGAATGAACATGTAGAAATGATAAACTGAGGTTTAATATTATTAAAATTACACTGATTTTTATTCATAAACTTCAGGTTGTTCATGTTATTCACATATTTTTAAAGAATAGTTTGTAGATGTAAACATTTTCATAATGTAATTTTATTTCTTTCCCTGTTATTATTTTACTGGTCTGATCCACTTTAGATCACAGGTGTCAAACATGTGGTCCAGGGGCCAAAACCAGCCCCCCAGTGGTTCTAACCTGGCTCCTGGGATGAAAATAATAACAGAATAACCTAGAAATAATTAATCCAAATATTGTTTTTGGTTTAATGTGAAAAAAATTATATGTCTATAAATAATGATAACTTCTCTTTGTTTTAGTGTAAAATATCCCCCATTAAATTATGAAAATATTTACATTAACAAACAATCCTTTAAAAATAAAATGTGAAAAACCTGAAATGTGTAACGAAAGTTCAGTGTAATTTTACTAATATTCTGCCTGTTATTAAATGTTTTGTGCCTTTGTAGATTTGATCTTTAATACACATGTATGAATGAGAAGTTGAGGCAGAATATTGTTAAAAATGCACTTATTTTTATGAAGAAATTTCAGTTTTTCAAGTTATTCACATCTTTTTGTTCAGATAGTTTGAAAATGTACATATTTTCATAATTTAATGTTATATTTTGGCACTAAAACAGAGAATAGTTTGGAGTTGTCATTATTTAAAGCCGTTACGTTTCTATTTAACTGGTTTGATCCACTTTAGATCCTTTTGGGCTGAATGTGGAACCTGAACTAACAGGAGTTGGATGTCCATGAACAATTGGACAGATTTAAAGACGTGTGATGGAGGAGTTGGACCTTCTACTCCTTCATGAACCCAACCTTCAAAATCTACAGGTGTGGATTCAGATCCTCCTCCTTTGGTTAAAATAAACCCTTAAAAACCTTCAGATTCACTGGAAACACATTAAAATTCTCTGAGAATCGATTCATCGTCAAATATTAAATGAATAAACAGCTGCTCTTCAGTGACTCCTTGAAGGTTTATTTTCTCTGTTTGCAGATTCTGAAATGTGCAAATGTTCTGGTTTTGTTTTTTTCTACGACATTAAACAACATTTAACAACATTTAACAACTTGGAGACAAAACTTTGGACCCAGAAAAAAAAGGACATTTCCAGACATTTTCAACCTGAACCTCATTTGAATCAAACACTTTTAGCTCCAGTTCAAACATTTAGAAGGTTTGAATATTTTTGAAGTAGTTTAGGAAAAGTCTGAGAAACTCTAGTGTTTTCTTTAATAAACACATTTAGTTTTTCGTCACTTCTTCTTCTGTGTCAGGTTTTGTTGCTGAACTTTTCCTTGAGGTGAATTATTCTGGTTTTAGCAGTGACACAGACTTCATTAAATAGATGTGGTTCCATGTGTCTGCGGTTCAAGAACAATTAGAACAAAAATAAATAAAGAAAAACCATCAGTGTTTGAATCTAAATCAGCAGAAGTCAGGTTCAGTCTGTTTTCTTTTTCTGTTGTGATTTTTATATAATTTTTCATTGTCTTTTCCTTTTATTTCATGTTCATATTTTATCTGTAGTTTAACCACAAAAGAACTAAAGTCAACTTTAACCTGAAAAAACAGCTGGAACTGAATCCATCTGATCTGATCATCAGGGTTTTAAGTCTGAAAATAACTTCAGTTTAAATTAACGCAGTTCATTTCAGCCCAAACCATTTAAATTAATGTGGATTCACTTTGTGGACTGACTCGGACCGGATCAGGTTCAGAATGGATCTTTACGCATCGTGGACCGGAACCCAGATCAGGACCGTAAAGTGGACTGGGACTGACCTGAACCTCCGGCTGAATGCGCGCTGCGGATCCGCGTCCAGACGGTGTGACGCGCACGGCGCGTTCACGAGGCTCCTGCAGGACTGGCACCAGATGGTCATGATGGGTCTGAAGGTCCACGAACCGGATCCGCCAGACCACTTTTCCAACAGGGTCAGAGCTTCAGTAAAGGGAGCTCAGCAGAACCATGTCCTGAACCCGGTCCAGGTCCCACCTCTGCGGACTCTGCTCAGTGTGGACCCGGTCCCAGGGTCCGTCCTTTTAAAGCCCAGACCCGGTCCCTTGAGCCGGATGAGAGGAAACCGGATCATGTCACTGTGACGACAGAGGATGGAGGCGGGCCCAGACCAGGGACCTGAAGACCGGGACTCAGATGGGGGTCCACGGGCGGAGACACGGACTCTTAGTCCAGGAAATAGACGGAATCATCAACTTTAACAGGCCCACAGTCCAGAATATAGACGGAGCCAGACTTTAATAGACCCACAGTCCAGAAAAAAGACGGAGCCAGACTTTAACAAACCCACAATCCAGAAAACAGACGGAACCATCAAAGTTAATAGCTTCAGAGTTTAGAAAATAGATTGCACCAGATTTTAACAGACTCAGATTTCTGAAAATAGACGGAACCATCAACTTTAGCAAACCCCCAGTCCAGAAAACAGACGGATCCAAACTTTAACAAACCCAGAGTTCAGAATATAGACCAAACCATCAGACTCCAACAGACCCATAGTCCAGGAAATAGACGGAACCATGAGCTGCTAACAGGCCCAGAGTCAGTTCACATTAATTCGTCTATTTAATGTCAGGTACTAAAATTCTGTTCAGTTTAATTCATCATGTCTATAGTCTCTTACCAGGTGACTCCATTAATGAACAGATGTGTGTAAATGACACCGAGTCGATCATTGGTCCAGTTTAACATAAGCACAACAATCCAACCCCAGTGGAATTAATGTGTTAATGTACTGATCCTTGTCAGAAGGAAATAGCCACTCAAAGTACGTCATGACAACTTGTTATCGTCAGCAAAACAAGTTGAAACTCTGCGTTTTGACATTATTATTATTAATTATTATAATTTTTTTTTTTTTTTTACATTATAGAGGATTATTTTCCCCCTCGGGTTTCCCCGCCCCCGGATGTGACGTCTTGTGTCGATCTGTATTTGGTCTTTGTTCGTAAACCCCAAATATAAGTAGAACAAAATGTTCACAGTTTCACATTATGAGACCAGTGGGTACGACTTTAATCTGGTAAATTATGATATTTTTTCCACCTGTTTTTAAATTACAACGTTATTCTTATAATGACTTTTATTCTCATAAAATTATGGGTTTTATCTTGATATTTTATGACTTTATTCTCACAGTGACAAGTGTTTTTATTTTCTTTTGGGGCCCTGATATGCCGTCGTAAATCTCAGAAAAACATGGAAAAAGATACATATTTAAAAAGAAAAAAAAGTGATGTAGCAAAGAATCTGAAAAAAAAAAAAAAAAAAAAAAACACCCAAAAACCTTTGTCATGGATAAAACTTTTGCCATTGACTATGGATTAGTTGGATCTGCAATCTTCTCTGTTGGACAAAGAGAATCCATATAAATATGACAAACAATATTCACAAAAACAGAAGAAGAAAACACGTGAAATCACCGTTGATTCAATTATTATTGCACTGTTTTGTGAAGCTCATCAAAAACTCACTTTTTACTGTGGATAAACATGAACTGTTTTATGTTTCCTGTATTATCTTTCAGTTATTACATTATTTATTAGGTTCATTATTGAAATTGTTTGTCTTGATAATAATGTTTTTCATGTTCATCTGGTTGAATTTCTTCTTACATTATATCTTATTTCTTTTGTGCTTTCATCTTGTTTTGTCTTTAGCGTAATTTGGTTCATTTTTTTACAGTGTTTGTATCTTTTTTACATGTTTGTTTTGTTGCAGCTTTTATGTCGTGTTCATCAAATTGAACTTTTTACAGTATTTATGTTTTATACAATATTTGTTCTTTTACATGTTTTATGTAATTTTCATGTTTTATTTTTTCATCTTTTTACATCAGTTTCATTAAGTTTTGTCTTAATAACATGTTTGTTTTGTTGCAGTTTTTACGGTATATTCATGTTTGAGTTTTATTTCATTTTCTGCAACATCTGCTTTAGTCGTTTTAAAAAAAACTTATCTATCTTGTTGAATCTTTTACAGAATTTTCAACCAGTTTTGTCTTTAATGTAATTTTCTTTCTGTCGACATTTTTCCGTTGTTTTCATCTAGTTTCATATTTAATGAATAAGTTAAAACAACAAATTAATGTCAAGAGGAGTTCTGGTTCTGATGCGGTCTTGATCTGATTCTGATCTAGTCTTGATCTGGTCGTGAACTGGTTCTGATGCGGTCTTGATCTGGTTCTGATCTAGTCTTGATCTGGTTCTGATCTGGTCTTGATCGGATTCTGATCTGGTCTTGAATTGGCTCTGATCTGGTCTTGATCTGGTTCTGATCTGGTTGTGATCTAGTCTTGATCTGGTCCGTGTCATCTCAGGTTCTAAATCCTTCCGTCCTTCGAGGGTCCGTTTCCTCCGAGGCCTCCTGGTCCTTAAACGCCTCTTCACTTAAATCCCTCATTTAGCCTCGTTGACCCTGTTTGGGGCAGAGACCTAGAACTTGAGCGAGGTCCTGGACCCGGGGTGGGGGACTGGGGGCGTTGGAGGATGGGGGGTACGGGGGACAAGACAAAACAAATCACTGGACAAATCCTGGTGGACCCTGAGGGGCCGCTGGGATCGTCTGGGGGCCAATCAGACCCCTTTGGATGAGGGTCTGCTGCATTAGCGCCTGGTTTCCAGACCGGGATGGACTCTGGGGCCAGACGGGGGTCCGAGTGCAGCCCTGCTTCCTGAGGGGGGGGTGGGTCTGGGGGGGACCAGGCGGGACAGGGTGTCTCTGCTGGTCCACTTTAAGCCGAGGCCTGCACTTAACCCGGCAGATAACGGCGGCTTTATGGCCCAGGACTGGTGACAGACAGGAACGGACTGGCAGGACCAGGACCAGGACCATGACCCCGGGGGGGGGGGGGGGGTCTATTGACCAGACCCCCCCAATGTCAGCTGCACGCCTGTAGAAGAGGGGCTGCGGGAGTCGTCTTGAACAGTACCTGATGCAGATGAAGGATGTCAGACCAGAGGGGTCAGGTCTGGTTCTGGATCAGAGGACCGGGTTCAGGTCTGGTTCTGGATCAGAGGACCGGGTTCAGGTCTGGTTCTGGACCAGAGGACCGGGTTCAGGTCCGGTTCTGGATCAAAGGACCGGGTTCAGGTCTGGTTCTGGATCAGAGGCCCGGGTTCAGGTCTGGTTCTGGGTCAGAGGACCAGGACTTTCCAGACCTTGAAAACACAACATTGAAATTCATGGATTTTCAAGGATTTCAAACACCTGAACCGCCCCTGCTTTACCTGTAAAACTAAATTAAAACTGAATTAAACAGAATTAAACTCATCAGGCATTCACGTTCAGACCAGACGTTACCAACTCAAATGGTCTCATCTTTATTATTGATACGGTTATAAAGCAGATATTGCACAGGAAGTCCTGACCCACGTCCACAGATAAAACCCTGTCCAAAAATTAAATACAAAAAATAAAAATAAGAATAATATGAAAACTTAAAGGAAAGGGGAGCGGCACAGTCCAATGAATTGAAATAAACTCCAGCTTTTGTTCAGGTTTTTCCAAACGTCTTCAGGAGATTCTGTTAATGATTGGTTTATAGTCAGGAGAAGCCCCGCCCCTGACACAGTGTATCATGGGAAATGAAAACATTAGTGTAAACAGACTCAAAATGTGTCAGATATGAACAAATATAGTGTTTGTCGAGTTCAGGAAGACACAGTTTGGTGTAAAAAGGTAACAGTCGTCATGATCGTCCTCACATTTGACCTAAATCTGCACCAAAAAAAAAAAAGAAAAAGGTGAAAATAACTGCAGTCGGACAGAGGTGAAGTGGAAAACGGTTGGATGACAACGCTTCAACATCTGATTTTAAATGAATATATGTAAAACATATGATATACACTGTGATACAAAGGCCTGCAATTGGAATCGGACGATATGAGTGAATATCGGCTGATATCGTATAATTGTCAAACGTCTTTTCATTGAAACCAGTGTCACGTTTATTTATATTTGTTTTTTTTATCTACGTTGTTTCCATCTTGATTCAACTTTTTTTTTTAAACATATATTTGTTTTTTCTTTCATATAAAATCTTGATTCAACTTTAACATAATTTTGTTCATGTTCATCTGGTTAATTTTTTTTACATTTGATCTTATTCCGTCTTTTATGTTTTCATCTTGTTTTGTCTTTTGCGTCATTTGCTTCATTTTTTACAGTGTTTGTATCTCGTTTCTTTTTTCGTTTTTAAACCGGTTTGTTTTGTTGCAGTTTTTACGTCGTGTTCATCGTGTTGACGTTTACACAGTGTTTTTGTCTTCTACATGTTTTCTTTTACATTTTTCCACCAGTTTTTGCTGATTCACAGATAAAACTGAGTCTGTTTGGGTTCAGTTTATCCCATGATGCACAGTGAAAGGGGGCGGGTCTTCGTCTCTGTGCGGAGTTAGATTTTCTCTAAGGCCATGTGGCGTTCAGGGGTTCTTACATCACTGTCATCAGCTCCAACTGCAAACACATCAGTAATATTCATATCAGGAACACCAGCGGCTGATCTGAGGTCA
Source organism: Sphaeramia orbicularis (assembly GCF_902148855.1). Classification (NCBI taxonomy): domain Eukaryota; kingdom Metazoa; phylum Chordata; class Actinopteri; order Kurtiformes; family Apogonidae; genus Sphaeramia; species Sphaeramia orbicularis. The sequence goes on from NC_043971.1 coordinate 50,416,623, forward strand.
GTGATAGGTTTTATAAAATGGACAACTTCACCAGAACGATCACCCATCATAATATTCACACCAGACAGGAAACAAAACCACACACACACAGACACACACACACACAACAGGACAGAAGCATCATGGATTCTGATTGGACGCCGCGTCGCTGTTGTGGCGTCAGTGGCGAAAAGGCGGGACTGAAAGAAACGCAGATACTGTGAAACGACAAAGTCAGTTCAGTTCAGGTTCCACATTCAGACCAGTATGATCTAAAGCGGATCAGAACCAGTGGAATAAAAACAGAACAACATATAAATAAGATTCTACATGTTTCTGTTTTAGTGAAAAAAGTTAAATATGATGAAAATGTGAATAAACAGAAAAACCAAAAACCTGAAAAATAAATCCAGTTTACTGAAATAACAATAAAACTCCAAATTCAACAATATTCGGCCTCATTTCCACGCGTTCGTTATAATTTACAGATCAGTGGAACCACAAACACGTTCCATATCAGACGTTCAGATTTTTTTTTGAGAAAGAATACTTAAATGTAAACAATTTCATCCTGTAATTTGACTCATTTACACTAAAACAAAGTACAAACTGTGTATTTATCATTATTGTTGGTTTATTCTGTTCTTATTTACTGGTTCTGATCCAGTTTAGATCATCCTGGTCTGGAGGGGACGTCACTGACTGTTAATATTTCTAATTCATCCCACGGGCCGGTTTGGGCCCCGGTCCTAATGTTGGACCCCCTGCCGTAGGGTCACGTTGGCACCGTCGGTCCAGAAGGATAAACTCAGCCTGGGTTTGAGTTGGAGGCAGAACCGTGGCAGCAGCATGGGCGCCGTTTGGCTTTAGTGCAGACGTGTGCGTTTCCTGGACTGATCTGGGAACAGTTTGGTTCTGATCCAACTGACAACTGAACCATGATTTTAGAATCAGGCGGAAACAAACGAGTCGACCAACGTTAAAGTGGTTGTTTCTGAGTTAAAGCTGCAGACGTTTATGGACAGAAAATCCAAAAAGGACAGTTTTTAAGAATTGAATGAATTAAATAATGAACGAACGTGTCTGAGGAAACAAGTGTCTGATTTCAGAAAAATGATTCAACTTTCAGATGAAAACATAAATATCTGCATCTGTCGCTACATAATCAACTCACTTCACATTTTCTGAATCAGTTTATTATCATTTTTCTGTTGTTTTTGTATCATCTGGTTCGTTGTCTGGTCATGTCAGCGGTTATAAACTTACTCAAACTCACTTTAATCTGTTCGCTAGCATTTCATTTTCTTTTCAAAACTATTTGACCAGTTTTTGTTCAGATTAAATCTGTCTGTTTTGCATATTAGTGCCACATTGGAAAAAAAAAACACTTGTCACTATGAGAATAAAGTCGTAGTTTAAAAAAGAAACTTAATTTAATGAAAATAATGTTATACTTTTATGAGATTAAAGTTGTAATATTTTGAAAATAAATTTGCAATAGTGCAATAAATAGTGATAGTTTAGAAATTGTAAGCCTTAAGTATCTGTTCAGTTCTTATGACGAAACCAACCCAAATGTGCGAACTGTCTTCAAAGTCCTTCAACTAATGCTAATATGTTGATGGTGGGCGGGGCTAATAGTCTCAGCATTTGGTGGGCGGGGCTAATAGTCTCAGTACTTGTCCTTTGTGCGTAAACCCCAAATGACAGTAGAACTGCACAGAATGTTCCAGTTCTACATTATCAGACCAGTGGGTACGACTGTGTTCTGGAAATTCTACTTTTCCACCTTTTTTAAAATTACATTATTCTTGTAAATATTATGGCTTTATTCTCGAAATATAACGACTTTATTCTTATAAAATTACAGCTATACGGGCATCAGTATTCTTCGACTTTATTCTCGTAGTTACAGTGTTTTTATTTTCTTATGTGAACCTAAGACGCTGTCATAGTTTTGACATTTTACATCAGGACAAAAACTAAACAGGTTTTTTTTTTAGTGATTTTCCTAAAGTGACCAAAAAGTTGTTACTTTTGTAACATTTTAAAAATACATTTGTTTTTCTTTCCTATTTTTTTTTTTTTTGTTTGTTTTTTTTCACAGATTGAACACATTTCTGTGCATTAACGCTGACATGGGTCAGATTGGACCAAATCTGTACCAGACTTATTTTAGTTGTAAAGTCAGTTCATCATATTATGAACTGTGACGTGTTATTTTTCCTGCTTTTGGAAACTATTAATTATTATCAGTGAATCTATTTCTACATTTGAATTCAAACCTGTGTTTAACACTTGGTTTAAATGGATTCTTCGGCCATAAAAGGGTTAAGGACGTTTAAAGGGCAACTGTCACCTTTTTTATGAAACTCACATACACTTTTTATTGCCATTAAAAAGTTCTGCATGTGAAATTCAGTAAATATAACATTAAAGACACACTGACATTATTTCACTGACGACAAATACATGTTATAATAGAGTCAAAGATGATGGGATGAAAGTCAGTGAAACCGTTCAACTGGTTCGTTTTTATATATTTAATGATTTTTTCTGCATTTCTTACCAGAAAAGTGTCAATTAATAACAACTAAACTTCAACAGAATCTATCATCTGAATCAGTCCCTGTGTTAAATATCAGAGTCGATCCGATGTTTATTAAAGTTAAACCAGTTCCATGTTTTAAGGCCAAAATATCCACATGAAAAACACTAAAAACACTCCAATAATTCTAATATTTTTGCATTTCTCTGTACTTTTGGTCTCATCTTGGACCAGTTTTAATGTCTCTATAACTCTGATAACCTTTTTTTTTTCCGCTCCTGCAGCTTTAACCGACGTGGGCGGAGACTCAGCGCCTTCAATGGTTGGTAGTAAAGTTTCGTATGTGGTGAATGAAAGCGTTCGACAGTGGGAGTCGATGAAAAGCCCTTTTGCGTCTTGAATGTAAGCTCAGATTCAGCTTGGTACGATCACACATGGACACGTGTCCTGGTGTGACATGGACGCCCGCGGACGCCGTGGGATTGTCTCGAAGAGGAACGACCGCTTTCTGCATATACGTACGACGGCGCTCACTGAAGCAGGGGATGCTGGGATTGGACACGGAGCTCACACAGTGTACATCTGCATCACGGCACCGTTTTCACATTTGGCACTGAAAAACAAAGCGGGTGACGGGGGGTGGAGGAAAGGACACCCCCCCCCCCCCCCCCCCCCCCCGTGGAAAGGCTTGGCTACTGGAGGGAAACAGAGCTGAGGTCAGTGTGACATCAGAGCTACAGGTGAGACATGGAGGGAGGTAGATGGAGGCGGGGCTTTACGTTGACCTCAGACTGGACGAGCAGCACCACCTGGGGAGGGAGGTCACATGATGTAAAGGGGGAGGTACGGAGGAAGGAAGGTGTCGGCATATATGTGTGTGTTTAAGACAGATCTGTGTTCATATGAGTCTGGAGCTGAACTAAAATAAATCTGTGGAAACTGTTGAATGAGTTCAGTCGGACAGAAAATGTGTGTATTTGATCAGAATATGAATGAATAAGAATTAGAAACAGGAAATACAACTGTACGATTGGGCTTTCTCTACGAAGAACCAATTTGACTTTTTCAGTTTTGATGCCGATAACCGATGCTGGGGCGTATTGGTCGATATCAATGCCTGATCCCGATCCAATATCATTGTTGATTTAGAACAGAGGTTCTCAACTGGGTGTGGGGGTGTGGGGGGGGTGGACATTGTCGTGCTTGTGGGTGGGTTAGCGTCTACTGTTCTATGAAAACAGTAGAAATCACTAGGGGCGGCATGATGTTATTTATGGAGCAGAGGATCCATGGATTCACAGACGGACCATGAGGTCAGGTTCCACATCAGGTTCAGTTCAGGTTCTAGATCAGGTCCAAGATCAGGTCCAGATCAGGTTCCAGATCAGGTTCAGTTCAGGTTCCAGATCAGGTCCAGATCAGGTTCAGATCAAGTTCAGTTCAGGTTCCAGATCAGGTCCAGATGCTGTCTAGATCAGGTCCAGATCAGGTCCAGATCAGGCAGGATCACTGTTCAAGATGGACCACCAAGTCATTGAACCAAACCAGGTCCAATCCAACCATTAGTCCATGTTCTGTTCAACTGTAGAAGGAACCTGAACTCATGGTCAGTCTGTAAATCCATGGATCCTCTGCTCCAGAAATAATGTCTGTAAAGTGGAGTCAGACTGACCACAGTAGAGTCAGATTGACCACAGTAGAGTCAGACTGACCACAGTAGAGTCAGATTTACCACAGTAGAGTCAGACTGACCACAGTAGAGTCAGACTGACCACAGTAGAGTCAGACTGACCACAGTAGAGTCAGATTTACCACAGTAGAGTCAGACTGACCACAGTAGAGTCACGTTGGTGAATTCGTATTTGTGATGGAGAAAGAACAATCGTACAGTTGGATTTCCTGTTCGTAATTCTGATCAAATACACACAATACATTTAATGTTTGACTAAACTCAACAGTTTACATACATTTATTTTGTACTAATATGAACAAATATCTGTTTAATGCACATGAACATTTTGACACCATCCTTCCTCCACAGAAACGCCAAGTACAGGGTTCCCACAGGTTCTACACCGTCCAGAACCTTTACATACAGAACCCAACTGGACCACATCTATCTGGAGTTTTATTTCACATACAGTAGAACCTCACAGAAGGAGGAGGAGGAGGAGGAAGAGGAGGAAGAAGAAGAGCAGGAGGAGGAAGAAGAGGAGGAGGAAGAAGAGGAGGAGGGGGAGGAGGAGGAAGAAGAGCAGGAGGAGGAAGAGGAGGAGGAAGAAGAGGAGGAGGAAAAGGAGGGGGAGAAGGAGGAAGAAGAGGAGGAGGAAGAAGAAGAAGAAGGAGAGGAGGAGGAGGAAGAGGACGAGAAAGAGGAGGAAGAGGAAGAAGAAGAGGAGGAGGAAAAGGAGGGGGAGAAGGAGGAAGAAGAGCAGGAGGAGGAAGAGGAGGAGGAAGAAGAGGAGGAGGAAGAGGAGGGGGAGAAGGAGGAAGAAGAGGAGGAGGAAGAAGAAGAAGAAGGAGAGGAGGAGGAGGAAGAGGACGAGAAAGAGGAGGAAGAGGAAGAAGAAGAGGAGGAGGAGGAAGAGGAGGAGGAGGGTTGTTGTTTTGAAGGAGAATCTCCTTCCATTAAATTAATGATCTACTGTGTTCTCAGTGAGGTGATCCTAACTGGTCCACTGGTCCTGGTACCAGTCCTGGTACTGACAGGTTCTACTGGACTATGTAGTGATTCTAAAACCACAGATCCAGGGTTTTTTCCTTTCAGACACTGTTTCTTGTCTGTTTTTCAGGACTTTCTTCTGAACCCAGACCCTGTTCACAGGTTGAACTCATCAGACCAGGTTTCAGCTTCAAACTGTGAATCTGGAGCAGGAAGGACCTGAACCCCTTAGACAGAACCTGAACCCCTTAGGTAGGACCTGAACCCCTTAGGTAGGACCTGAATCTGAAACCTGGACCAACATCAGAGCAACTGGAACCTAATTTAACCCTTAAAGACCCACAACTACATCTAAGGCATTTATTGAACCTTCAGTAAAGGATTTATCACCTTTTATTATAATATTATCCTCTATATTTAGCATTTTTCAGAGTAAAATCAGGTATTTTTCTATATTTAATACACTGATCATGTAGATGTTCAAAGGTTCTTCAATCCCAAACCCAAACATCTGTCCACAGACCCACCCCCAGGGGTTTTACTGAAGAGTCTGTGTTAGACAGGACATTTATTTAGTGTTTTTGTGCCTTTTGGACCATTCTGTTAATTATTTCATAATTTTTTTTTTGTTTAATTTTGCAATAGTTTGTTCTTAAATCTTTTTAATTTTATTCTCATCTAAATGGGTCATATCTGATGACCATGAAAAGATCAATAACTGTATTTGCATTTATGTATTGACTGGATTAATGGATCAGCAGGTTTTAAACAGTTTAGATCAGTAGATGGTTTAGGTTGGTTGGGTCTTTAAGGGTTAAAACTTCAAATCCTGAATATGAGTAGTGAAAAAGATCCAAAATTATTTGGTTTTGTTGAAAAGAACTGATACTTTCTGGGGGTACAGACCCTGAACCCCCCAGACACAAGCCTCAATCTGACACAAACAGAACCCAAGACCTGTAGAACCTGGATCCAAAATATGTAACATCAGACAAACTACTTCTGTTTCCTCACCGGAGCCATCTGCGGTTTGTGAACTTTAAGGCTCCGTTCAAACTGCAGGTAAATGTGGTCCAAATGTGACCTGGATCTGATCTGTTCCACACAGTCTGAGCAGCACTAATCTGACCCAGACCACTTTGATATGTGGTCCTAAATCTGACCCAGACCACGTTCATATGTGGTCCTAAATCTGACCCAGACCACTTTCATATGTGGTCCTAAATCTGACCCAGACCACTTTCATATGTGGTCCTAAATCTGACCTGGACCACTTTCATATGTGGTCCTAAATCTGACCTGGACCACTTTCATATGTGGTCCTAAATCTGACCTGGACCACTTTCATATGTGGTCCTAAATCTGATGCAGATCTGATATTTTCCAATGTGACTTCAGTCTGAACAGCCAGGTCGCATTTATCCAAACTTTACGTCACTGAAATTCGTAAACACAGTGTGTGTCTGCGTGGTCTCGTATTCCATCAGGACCTCTTTAGTGCATGTGGGTCACTTCAGGACCTCTTCAGTGCATGTGGGTCACTTCAGGACCTCCTTAGTGCATGTGGGTCACTTCAGGGTCACATTCAGTTCAGACTCAAAACTAATAGAAGTCACATTTAATGTTGAATATGAACCAACACACAAAAAAATCGGATTTCGCCCAAAAATACGATCTTTGCATTAACACCTGCTGTCTGAACGGAGCCTTTGACTGTTTCTTCTTAATTCCCTGACTTCTTCCGGGTCTTAAACGTCCCCGTGTGGGATTTTTTCTTTTCTGGGCGTGGGAACCCTGAAGCGGCGTCTTTTACGAGCGAACGCCCAGTTCTAGTCCGATTCGCTCAAACGTAGAGTCGGCAATAACGTAACTAGTCACAACGGTAGTTTGACATGGTTTATGACCAAGGTAGAACTTCAACATATACATACTCATGACCATCTCAGTCTGGTTTCAACATGTGGAACACACAGTTCACATTTGTCTCTGGGGGGAGGAGCGTCGGGCGTCGGCGGTGCCGTTCAGACACCGTTGCCCACAAAAAGAGGTTAACTCTCCAGACCTTTGGCTGCAGTTCTCGTCTCTTCCTGTGCTTAAGATTCGAGGTCTATGATTATCAGAGGCTGATTGGGTTTAAAGATGCCAGACACTAGAGGAAAGGTGGACAGCTGATTTCCTTCTCCAGCGTCCGAAGCGTTAAAACGCACTCGGAACGTGACGAGTCCGCGGTGTCCGAGGAAGTCGAATGCAACATGAGATTTTCTTTTTGGTCAATCGATGACAGTTTTCGCTTAAAGAATGTGGGAAAACGGATCCGATCCAAACTCTATGAACTGTCCCTCGAAGTTCGGTTGATTAGAAGATGAGAGCTCAGCGTCCTGAAACAGCAGAGTTCTGGTTCTGGTTCCGGTTCACATTCAGCGCCGTCAGCCGTGGGACGAGAAGATGGGCCTGCTGATGTTGCTGTTGGTCGTCATGGCAGCCAGTTCCCACCTGGATCAGACACAATGGGGCAGAGATGGGAGGGGGGCGGAGTTAAACCAAAGATTACAGTTAATGGAAACGGCAACAACAGAACCTCAGAACCCGACTGTTCGACAGGTTGCGTGAATAGAACTCATGCATAAAAACGTGTCTAATGGAAAAACAACAATTTCACCAAAACTCCTGTTTTTTGATTAAATGTTTTTGCGCTTATAAGAGGTGTTTTGGTGTTTTTTCGTAGTTAAATTGGTATATGACCCAAAACTGTAATGGAAAGACCGTTGAGTCCAACTAGTCACATGACCAGTAGGGGTGTTAGAAAATATCAGTTCCGCAATATATTGCGATATTTCATTTCACAATACTGTATCGATATTAAAAAGTACTGTATCAATATTTTTAGGTATTTATTCAAATGCAGATATGGCGGAGGTTCATTTTTTGTTTTTGTTTTTTTCTTTTTATTTTCTGGGAATCCAGCGAGCTCTTTTATTGATATAGTCACAAGGGTATTTTTCTCTTTGTTTGTAAACTAAAAAAGTAGTTCATTAAATTAATGTTAAAACTGTATTTATCCAAATCCTGCATTTTGAGTTTTTATAGAGAAAACTTTTGTGTTATAGCATTAGATCCTATTCTGATCAAATACAAATTTGTTTAGTATTAGTGCATATTTCTGGTGTAATTATATTTTCCTAGAAATAATCATTTAAAACAAGAAACAAAACAACCAAAAAATATCACCTTAACAGTATTGTGATATATCGCAATATATCTTATCGTGATCCTAGTATTGTGATTTGTATTGTATCGCCAGATTCTTGCCAATACACAATCAGAGGTTGTAGCTCAGCCAATAGATATCTGTATTCATTAATCTGTTTAATCGTTGACAGATTCTTGAACTAAAACACTGAGTATCTTCTTATTTCTGAAACAACCCTCAGTTTGACAGAGCATAAAGACTGGACAATGTCAGGATTCTTTTGGCACTAACTGTTCTGACATTTACTGGGACGTTGCATGAGCGTTGTGTGGCGTTGATGTCACAGTGGGCGTGGCTTGTCATGAAGCTGAAGGCGTTACACTAGTCTCTTTTCCATTGACCCTCAAATTACGTGAATAGAATTTGCACATTGAAATTTGTCTAATGGAAAAATGATAATTTTGCCAAAACTCTGCAGTTTTTTGATGAAACGTTTTTGTGCTTATAAGAGGTGGTTTTTCGTAGTTAAATTGGTATATGACAAAACTGTAATGGAAAGACCTTTGAATCCAACTAGAGTCACATGACCAAAACAAACAATAATAATAATAATTTAATCTAATCTAATCAGAGGTTGTAGCTCAGCCAATAGATAAGAACTGTATTAATTAATCTGTTTAATTCTTGAACTAAAACAGTGAATATCTTCTTCTTTCTGAAACAACCCTCAGTTGACAAAACACAAAGACTGGATGATATCAGGATTCTTTTGGCAGTAACTGTTCTGACATTTACTAGGATGTTGCATTCATTGTGTGGCGTTGAAGTTATAGTGGGCGTGGCCTGTCATGAAGTTGAAGGCATTACAGTCAAACCCTCAAACTGCATGAATATAACTTACGCATGAAAATTCGTCTAATGGAAAAACGACAATTTCACCCAAACTCTTTTTTTTCTCCGAATAGTTGTTGTTGTTGTTGGAGGTGTTTGTTCATAGTTAAATTGGTCTATGACCCAAAACTGTAATGGAAAGACCTTTGAGTCCAACTATAGTCACATGACCAAAACAAACAGATGTGGATGGATGTTAGAACAAGAGAAGAAGAGTTGAACCCAAACGTGTGTATGTGTGGACACACCAGGAAACCACATCAGTTTAGAATTTAGGAGGAGATAGAGGAGGAACCAGCATTCTAGATTTAAAACAACACAGATTTCTGTTCCTGTTTATGGAAGGACTGACACTGACATCTACCAGAAGAAAGAAACTCATCAGCACATTTGGGATTGAATGGACAAACCAACATTACATACTTGTGTTTGGAACACATTTATATAAATATGGGACAGTTTAGCTCAGATGGACCATGGAAAAGAGACTATTAACGCGTCCTCCTGAGACCCACAACAGTAAAAATTTTGGCTTTTTTTTTACATTAAAATAATTATCTTGATTGGATCATACATAATACAACAGTTTTGTCAGACACATATTTTATTTTTTATTATTATTAATGGAACGTCCTTTGCAGTGGATGGTGGGTTTTTTTGTTTTTTTTAAGTAAAATGGTCCAACTCTTGTCCCGTACAGAAGAGGATATGCACCTAAACTGAGCTCAGATCATCAGAGTAAAACCAGTTAAATACAGGAAACACTGAAATCCAACTAAACACAAGAGAAAAACACTGAATGTTAGAATAAAATGACCCAAATTTTTAGCCTTGATACAATAATGATAGAATCTTCTACAAATCGACTGAAAAACGGACAGAAAAAGACAAAAGTACATCGGTAGTAAGATGACGTTCTGATGTAATGTGATGAAAATGAGATAAAAAACATTATTATTTGTGGTTTTAAACTCTAGTCACTCACAAAACAAAGCATATGAATGACAATATTAGAAACAAAACACCACATATAGAGTTAAAAAGGTTTTCCTTTCCTTACCCTATTCTATTGTATCTATTTTATTCTATTTTATTCTATTCTATTCTATTCTATTCTATTCTACTCTACACTATTCTATTCTATTCTGTTCTATTCTATTCTATTCTACTCTACACTATTCAATTCTATTCTACTCTACACTATTCTATTCTATTCTATTCTATTCTATTCTATTCTATTCTACTCTACACTATTCTATTCTATTCTGTTCTATTCTATTCTACTCTACACTATTCAATTCTATTCTACTCTACACTATTCTATTCTATTCTATTCTATTCTATTCTATTCTATTCTATTCTATTCTACACTATTCTATTCTATTCTATTCTATTCTATTCTATTCAGGGATGTTTCATAAACGCTGACAGAATCCTGGATTTTACTTATTGATCCCATTTGTCGCTGACTTATGCAGATGCTGATAGATTATAAAGTACTGCATCAATCCCATGATCCTTCAGTGTTTACTGTCTCATTGGACTTTAGTCTTAATTGTTCTGTTAATTGTTTAGTCTCAGAATCGTCCTCCTGTCTTCCTCTGTGGTGTAAACCTCAGACCTCCTCTGGTTCCACATTAGTCTTCGCTGACCCTCCATCATGCGTTTGTGTGACATTTGCTCTCACCCTGAGCCCCCTCCATCTTAAACAAAGCCCTCCAATGCGAGGGGTGAGGCCCCCCCCCTCGTAACCCGATACCCAGGAGCGGCGCTTGACAACAGGGTCGAGTGCTGACCTGCTGACAGGTCAGAGGTCGAGCTGCAGATTGTTATCTGTGGCTCTGCTTTCATACTCGCCGCCGTCACAGGGGTTGGCATCGGGGCTGGGATGGCAGCGAGGGGCACAGAGAGTTAACCCCCCCACCCCACCCCCCCATCTGGAAAACACTGTCAGCCTCAGAAAGACAAGTGAAAACAGCGACGAGGGGGGGCGAGTAAGGTGGCAGCGATAAGAAAGGAGAAGCTAAGAGGAGTCATTAGCATCAGGTTTCAGACGCCTGGGCTCCACACAAACAGCCCGTCCCAGTGCGCTTCAGACGCACGCGTCCACGCCACCACGTCTTCACACAGACGGGTTTTCATCGGGTTCTTTCACAGACGCCGGTCAGAGCTGCAGGATCGGACCAAATCAAGTCACACTGAGATCATCCAAGGAAAAGGTCTGATTTGAAAAGGAAAATGCACACGACGCCTGAAATTTGGATTAAAAAGTTCATAGACTATATTGTACAGTTGCTCTGTCTGTTCAGTGTCACAAAAAAAAAACTAATTCACCAGAAAACAGAAGTGACATTAATGTTCATTTCTGTAATTATATCCTAAATTCTGGACCCAAAACCTTATGCAACATTAAAAAAAATCTAAAATAAATTTTCTGCGTTTTTAGTCAAATTTCAGAGTGTACATTTACATAAAAAACAGTCCAATGGAACTCAATTAAACGTCAACATACACAAAAGATATACAAAGTATTCACGAAAATGCACAAAGATACAATAAAATGCACTAAAATATATGCTAAAATATATGAAAATACACAAAAATGCACTGACATATATACTAAAATACATTAAAATGCAATAAAGTATATGCTAAAATACAATATTATGCAAAAAACAGTAGCTGCAGCTTTTAAAGACATTTTTCTCTTTGTCTTTGGTCAAATTTCAGACCTTACATTCACATAAATAACAGTCCAACTGGCCTCATAGTTATTATAGACCACCATGCACAAAAAAATACACTAAAATATATGCTAAATTACACTAGAATACACAAAAAGTAAGTTCTAAGTAAGTAAGTTCAAAGTTCTGTTGGAGGTGTCAGCTGTTCATCTGGGCTCAGTGTGGACAGTAGCTCTGCTCCTCTAATGAGAGGAAGTGTCATAAAGATCACAGAGCACATCCTGTGGAGCCCACAACAACCATCACATCCTTTATCTGGACCTTCAGCCTCCGTCTGCACAGCTCAGACCAGAACAACAAAGGACATGGACACAGCAGCATCTGTTGTTTACACTTTGTGGACAAAAGTATGTGGACACGGTGGATTCAGGTGTTTCTTTTCTAACAGGGGTCTGGGATCCAAAACTATAAGGACTAATGTCAGAATAGAGATTTATATTATGGGATATTTATCAGTGCATTGGTTTGTTTGGGTTCAATAATAATAATAATAATAATAATAATAATAATAATAATAATAATAATAATAATAATAATAATAATAATAATAATAATAATAAACTTTATTTGTATAGCACCTTTCATACAGAAATTGTAGCCCAAAGTGCTTCACATTGATTGAAAGAAATACAATATTAAAATACATTAAGATTTGATTAGAAATACAATAAAATAAAAATAAATATAAAAACAGCGCACATTAAAATATTTGATTATGCATAGAATTTTTGAAGTGCAAGAAATAAGATGAAATGTGAGAGAAATACAATAAAATAAAAATAAAAGCAGCGCACATTAAAATATTTGATTATACATAGAATTTTTGAAGTGCAAGAAATAAGATGAAATTTGAAATACAATAAAATAAAAAATAAAAACAGAAATACAATAAAATAAAATATAAATAAAAAACCACACATTCCTGGTTCCTGAATTGTGACCCCATTTTTATCTCCTTTCAAAGGCTAATGAGAATAAAAATGTTTTTAATTTGGTTTTAAATATATTCAGTGAACTGGCTTCTCTAATGTGTTTTGGAATTGTATTCCATAACTTTGGTGCATAGTTAGTAAAGGCTGCGTCCCCCATTTTCTTTGTAATATTTCTGGGAGTCGCTAGTAACTATAACTAGTAATTATCTTTGTTTCTAAAATGACTCACAGATGGTTTGGACTGAATTTATATCAACACTAATTTTGTTTTTTTATCCATGACTCTGATTTTAAATGTTCTTCCTCTAAATGTCTCTAATATTTTTCCTGCTCTAACTGTAAATAATAATGTTCTTCCTCATCTAACCATGTACTGTCATCGCCTCTGACTGAGGAAGAAATGTCTACCATTAAACTATAGTGAAATATATATAACATATAATTAGGGATGTCCGATAATATCGGCCCACCGATATTATCGGCCCGATATTGGCATAAAAATTTAATATCGGTGAATATCGGTATCGGTTTTTTTGCCTATCATTAAAACCGATAAAATAATGCTTTGATTTCACCGGCATTTACAGACGTGTAAATGAAGCGTTGTTTGTAGCTGAAAGAAATGTGCAGTTTTCAAAATTGTACAGTAGAGTTGCCACACTGTAACAGACTCATGGAGGGAGGGAGAGAAAATAAATAAATACGGCATTTTTTCCACAACTTAACTCTTTCTCCGTCAATGACGAGATTTTCCGTCACTCCGTGTTTTCACTGTTGTACTGTAGTTGAAGCTGTTGCGGATCGTGTGAATTACTTTCCTTAGTCCAGAAACAAACAATTAAGCAGCTTTTTTGGAAAAATGACGGACCGGGTTTAACGTTTTCGCACTGGAGTCTCCGTATCCCATGGCAACGCATCCAGCGGCAGTCACTGAATGAGGAAATGCAGACTGTGCAGGAACCGCGCGCAGTTTCAAAAGCCTTAAAGATGATTATGGAGACAGAGTCTGACAATTCAATATATGATGGAGCTACAGAAGAACCATTTAGAGACAGGAACGGACAAATAGAACGTGAGGGAGATGGACACGGAACACAGGAAACACGGAGCGGCTCAGGTCCAACACGGAGGTGGGGGTGTGTGTGTGTGTGTGTGTGTGTGTGTGTGTGTGTGTGTGTGCACGGAGCGACACGGAGACAATGACAGACAGGAGGAAGAGAACAGAGACATTTATAGTGGACATTCAAGGAGAAGACAGACACACAGACATGGGACAAGACAAAGGACAGCTAGTGTTCATCTGTTAGAGTGAGTTCAGATTCAGACTGAGGACACAGAACAGATTCAGCTGTAGAATGTCAGCAGGACACAGGGAAGACACTGTTGGATTTGGCTTTAGTGTGAAATAAATAAATACATATATTCATACAGAGATAAATAACTAGATGTCCATATAATTATTTACAGATCAAACACAGCAGGTGGTCCAACAGGAGGACCTGGTGCAGCCAAGGAAAGGCCCGAAATCTACAGTATTTAGTGCATTTGTTTCTTTTTTTCTTAAAAATGAGGAATATTGAAGTGTTTATATCAAAAAACTAAACTACTATGTGGAAGACTTATAACTGATGTATGTAAATGTGATAAGTTTAGAAGGAACCTGGTGCTTTAGAAGATGTTTGGTCTAAAGTTTGGTGTAGATTCCTCTAATATTTTGTGGAATGATGGGATATCTTAGAGCTGTTTGTTACTATTATTGTTGTTATTATTATTTTATTTTGTGATTTGGAATACAGTGTTACTGTTGGTAAATGAGAAAGAGTCAAAAATGTAAATAGGAAATCAATTTTATCTTGAAAATCAATATCTTTGGAAAAAAATGCAGTTTTCTCAGTTTTTTGCTCAAAATTCAGTTTTTTCCTGAAAATGACCAATATTCAAATGTTCATACCTCACGAACAAATGAAGATAGAATAAAATCGTTTCTTGTGTTTAAAAGTTGAAGTTCTGCTCTTTCTTTTGATGTATTCAGTGTTCACATACTCCTAACACAACATTTTCAGTCAGCCTCCAAAGATTAGTGAAAATGACCAAAAAGTTAAAATTAAACGTTGGACAATATCGGCATATCGGTTTTTGGCAAAAAAGCCAATATCGGACATCCCTACATATAATAAATAAAATAATATAACAATAATAAAAATATAATAAACGACATGGACATAAATATGTGGACACATCATGTCTACAGCTGTCAGATGTCCCGTTCATTGTTGGAGGGAATGTGGAGAATCTGATGTAGATCACACACGTCTTTTGGAAATGCGATAAAATAACTGTGTTTTGAGAGATGGTATTAAACTGAATTGAAAAATCTTTTATGTCCCCAAAGGGCAATTTGATTTGCAATAGAAGTGTCCATATCACCAAACAAACAATCTCACATAGTACAATAAATACAAACAAACAAACAAACAAACAAACAAACAATAAATAAATAAATAAGTCATAGTTAACGATGCATTGTTCCCAACAGGCTCGTCTACAGGCTATTTAAAAACTTAACGGCAGATGGGACAAATGATTTGAGATATGGGTTTGATTTGGCTCTGCAGGGGAAAGTGGACCTTCTCTTAGATGGAAGAAGCTGAAACTCTGCATGAAGACGATGGAGAGTATGTGGAGTATTACAACAAATAATGGGTATGAGATTCCAATGTGCTGTGATATTCTGTATTTGTGTAATTTGTCTGATGGAAATGTAGTGGGAATTGACATATACTGGGTTAAAGTACTTTTAGTGGCTGAAAAAAACTACTGCCAGAAACTGGAGAAGGACAGAAGCACCAACAGGACCACAATTATTGAAGGAACATATACAATGGAAAAAATAACTAAAAAACTGTGACTATAAGAAGAACACATGGACAAAAAATTGAATAAATGGACTGATTACAGAACCCAGAATGGAAAAAAGGACTGAATAATGGGAATATAGTGTCGTGTCGTGAACCCAAGAAAGGTTCATTTGTTTTTTGTTGTTGATGATTATGTTTATAAAATTTCAATAAAAACAAGTGAAAAAAAAAAAGACATCCTGTTCATGAGGATCGAACATATGAACTAACTTCTGCTCAAAAATGTTGGTTTGAACTATAAACTAAAAGGATTTGACAGTTATTGTGATTCTCATTCTATTCAATGACTCCATCTTTGCATCAACTGTATTTTAAATAACATTTTGTCGGAGATTATTTCATCTCTAACTGGTTTTACTGTAGTGATTTGAGGTTTTGGCAGCTCAGCAGACATTTTATCTACCAGTGTTGGATATTAAAACCCTATAATAGATGTTGGTTGCCGTTGGTGGTCATAAACAGCAGCAGATTTATGGTTTTTGGTTGTGAAGTCCAATCAGTTTACAGTATTTTTTGGCCGTCCTGAGTGGAGAACAGTTTATAAATAAGCAGCTGAGTATATGGGTCCAGTATATTATTCATGTTTCACTACATTTGTGTTGAATAAACCTCATTCTATACATCAGGGGTGTCAATCATGTGGCCCCTGGTCAAAACTGGACCGCCAAAGGGTCCAACCCAATGGGATGAATATGTGAAATGCAACAATAACACTGAAGATATGAACAATTAAAGGTCAAAGTCATGTTCGTTCAGGTTCCACATTCAGACCAATATGATCTAAAGTGGATCAGAACAGTTCAATAATAATATAATAACTTATAAATAATGACATTGCCACATTTTGTCTTTGTTTTAGTGTAAAAAAGAAAAATTACATGAAAATGTTTAAATTTACCCACTATCCTGTAACAAAAAAACATGAATAATCTGAAAAAATATGAACAACATGAAACATCTTAATAAAATTCAATGTGATTTGACCAATATTCTGCCTGTTATTAAATATTTTGTGATCTATAAGTTGAAATGTGCTTGTGTAAATGATAAACTGAGGCAGTTACATTTACAGGTTGTTCATGTTATGTGCATTTCCATACTGTAATTTGATTTTTGATTTATTCTGAAAATGCAATGAAATTTAACCTATGCAAAAAAGCAAAACATGCATAATGATACAAATATCAACAATAACAATCTTAGACAGAAAAACAGCACAACAGTTCCATTTACATGCCTGAAAATCCTACTGTTTTCACCGTTCAGTTTGGATTTGTCATTATTTCTGTGTTATTCTGTTGTTCTGGTTCTGTTTCAGATCATGTCAGACTGAATGTGGAACCTGAAATAACATGACTTTGACTTCCTGCTGTCCGTCCACTGTCCCTAAAACTGCCCAGTGTGTCCGTTTGTGTCGGTGCTGTTACTTCTATGACATAATTACAGATTCATTTTCAGTGCGTTCAGACAAAAGCTGAGGAAACGCACCCATGTTTCATGAAGGATAATGAGTGATAATTGGGCTGATATGACAGCGGTTAATGAGCGACAGGAGGATGAGATCTGACCTGATATCATGTGGGAGTCCCGACTGCTCCAGACTGTACTGAATAACAGCTATTTTGCATAATGTCTTCAAATTAGGGCCTGAAAAGAGAAGAAAAGTGTGATGAGTCACAGACAGTAATCACAGTCTACGGCTAAGAATATCCATGTCAGATGAGGGAATTCAGAGAGGATTCAAGGAGGCAGATCTGAGAGGCTGGAAGACCATGAAACCACTTCACACATTTAAAGTCATCTACAGAACACCAGCACAGAGTTCAGTCATCCCAGGACCAGCAGCCAAGTAGTGAAACCACTTATAACACACATTTACAAAGACTTTTAGTGGTTAATACGTCTCAAAAACAAAACAAAATGCATAAAAATGAACAAAATAATTAACAAAATGAAGAGAAAAATCAAGAAAATTCATAAAAAACAACACAGAATGGGGAAAACAATCCTTAAATTGGGCAAAAATGAAGAAAATAAACAACAAAATGAGCAAAATAATTAATAACATGAAGAGAATAATCAACAAAATTTATAAAACAATCAAAATGGGGAAAATAATAAACAATATGAACAAAATGAATAAAATAATAAACAAATGAGAATAATCAAAAACTGGGGAAAAGATGTATGTGTATATGTATAAACATATATATATATGTATATATAGTAGGGATCCAACCGTACAGGTTCTCCACGGTTTGATATGTATTGCGGTTCTTGAGTCACGGTTGATGGTTTGGTTCAGATGCAGAACCCGGCTGGAGCCCAGCTGTGCACCAAAATGTAACTGGGATCTGATGTAAAGCTTCAAGGCTCATTTATGTTCCTTTACAGATGTAAACGTGCTCACCTGTTTCTAACGTTGTCATGCATCACTGCCTTCATACTTCCATGTGTCCTGTACATTGGAATGAGTGTTTGTCTATCAATCCACCAGAGGGCGCTGCTGTTAATTATTACAATACTGGCTAAATACCACGAAGAAGAGTAAAGTTTTATAAGAAGAAGAAAAAGAAGCAGAAGAAGAAGAAGCAGAAGAAGAAGAAGGAGAAGCAGAAGCAGAAGAAGAAGCAGAAAAAGCAGAAGAAGCAGAAGCAGAAGAATAAGCAGAAGCAGAAAAAGAAGAAGCAGAAGAAGCAGAAGAATCAGAAGAATCAGAAGCAGAAGAAGAGGCAGAAGCAGAAGAAGCAGAAGAAGAAGAAACAGAAGAAGAAGCAGAAGAAATAAGAAGAAGAAGAAGAAAGTCAATAATACCAAACATGGTGCAGACAGAGGAGGTTTAACTAATGTTAATATTAATGTTAACATTAATGTTAATATTGATGAGGGTAGTTTCCATAAACATGTCAGTAGTTTTTCACTAACTCACATTCGCTCTTTGAAACGTTCCGCTATTTATGGAAATTATTCTGTTGAAATCTCAACACTGCTCTGTATTCTCCATCTGGGTATGGGACAGAATTACAAACATAATGTACACAGGGGACAGACAGAACTGTCTGTATCTGTCTGCGTCTTTAACGAACAGCATAAATGAGTCCTTAATCAGAACTGGATCTGAGCGTCAAACGAGCTGGTGCAGCGCTCAGCCAGGCTCCGCCTCCGGCTCCAATGACAGTAGAATTCTGTACATCTGTCATCTTCCAAAGCTCTAATATAAACATAGTTGTCTGTAAATGTCATTTGAAAATGACAAATGAGCCGTACATACTGGTATAGAAGCACTAGGAGCGTACCATGGAATTCACAAACACACATTCTGTAAATCCTGAATCCTTTCCAGTGTAAATAAGAAGCTCATCTGTAGAACTGAAGTAAATATCTGATTCATTAATTGACTGTAACGATTACATAAATGATGAACTGTTTTGACACACTGGAGTAATTCCTTAAGGAATAAAAGGTCGAATTCACTGGTTTCAGCTTCTTAAATGTGATATTTTGTTTTCAGTCATTATCTGTGTTCATATTTTTAATGGATGTCGTGCATTCTTTCTTCATGGTCGTGTGTTTTATTAAAGGTCGAAGCACTGTTGACTTCGTTCATTTTTCTGGAACCAAACATTGGATAAAAATAAAGCCTGTGTCACATTTGGCAGAAGAAGGTGTTTTTATTTGGACCACTTCATCTGGTCCAGTCTTTCTCCACCGGTGCAACCCTACTCGTCATCAGTGACCAAATATGGACTTCCTGTCCACGCCTGCCGCCACCGTGGCTGTTCTACCATATGTTCAGGGATAAATATGGCGAAGACCCACGCGACTGGCACGTGGAGGTGTGGACCACAGGGGATGCTGACGCCGCCTCCACACTACGCCAACCCCACAGGGCCCCCGCGGTCCCGTAAAAACCCACAGACGCAAACCCCGACCGTGGCGCAGGCCCCGCCCACAACCACACCAAATATGGAAGAGGGAGGAACTGAAGCAAGAACGACTATCCAGGAGAACGGAGGAGACGGAGGAAATATTCAAATAATTCATGTGTTTAAAGATGAGGTGAAAGGATTGACAGATAAAAAAAAAAAAAAAAAAAAAACGGAAATAATTATTAAAATGGGCAAGAATGAATAAAATAAACGATATGAACAAAATAATAAACAAAATAAACAAAAATGAATACAATAAACAATAATATGAACCAAATAAACAAAATAAACAAAATAATAAACCAAATGACCAAAAATGAACACAATAATGACTAAAATAAACAACAATTTGAACAAAATAATAAAATAAACAAAATAATAAACAAAATGAACAAAAACAGGACCAATGGCCCTGTAGCTTACCGGCACTTCCTATCTCTTATAATGGGGAAATTTTTCAAAGTTGCACCAAATCCAGAATCAGATCCAGATCCAAATAATTTCACTAACTTTTGTTGACATCATCATAAAGAAACTGTATACCAAGTTTGAAGTCAATTGGAATTGTAGTTTTGGAGAAGAAGATGACTGAAAGTTTTGTAACGGACGACAGACGACGATGACGACAGACGACGACAACGCCGGAGGCTGCATAACGGGAATAGCTTACAGCCTATCGGCCGGTAAGCTAAAAATGAACACAATAATGAATAAAATAAACAACAATATGACCCAAATAATGAACAAATGAAACAAATAAACAAAATGAACAAAATAAAAACAAAATGAACAAAATGAAGAAAAATGAATGCAGTAAGGAATAAAATAAACAAAATAAACAAAATGAACAGAAAAGAACACAATAAGGAATAAACCAAAAAAAATGAACAAAATAAAAACAAAACGAAGAAAAACAAACACAATAATGAATAAAATAAAGAACAAAATGAACCAATTATAAACAAAATGAACAAAATAACAAAATGAACCAAATACAGGGTGGGGAAGCAAAATTTACAATATTTTGAGGCAGGGATTGAAAGACAGTGTATGACCAATTAGTTTATTGAAAGTCATGACAATTTATTTGCCACAAGAAAATGTACATAATAGAAAATATTTTTATTCTATGTGTCCTCCTTCTTTCTCAATAACTGCCTTCACACGCTTCCTGAAACTTGCGCAAGTGTTCCTCAAATATTCAGGTGACAACTTCTCCCATTCGTCTTTAATAGTATCTTCCAGACTTTCTCGTAATAGTTTTGCTCATAGTCATTCTCTTCTTTACATGATAAACAGTCTTTATGGACACTCCAACTATTTTTGAAATCTCCTTTGGTGTGACGAGTGCATTCAGCAAATCACACACTCTTTGACGTTTGCTTTCCTGATTACTCATATGGGCAAAAGTTTCTGAAAAGGTATGGATAATAGTGTTAGGTATGATTATGACATTAATGTGTGTTTGGTTTCAAAACAATTGACGTAGTGCCTGCTGAGAAAAAACAACTAAATATTCATTGTAAATTTTGCTTCCCCACCCTGTAAACAACAAAATGGACAAAAATGAACACAATAATGAACAAAATAAACAAAAAAATGAAAAAAAAAAAAATCATATGCAATCAAATGCTGGACGCCGCATGACGACAATAGCTTACGGCCTGTCGGCCGGTAAGCTAAAAACTATTATATATTATATACATTTATGACATATTCATCATATACACTGAAAACATCAGATAAACAGAACTTTAATCATTTGGTTTATATTTGTTTAATTAAAGGATGTAAGATTTAACACATTCAGTCTGAGGAGGATCATTTATGAATCATCACTTTATTAATTACTAAACTATAGACTTATGAATTTGAATAGTTTGATAGATTTTTATTGGTGAATAAAACACAAAAATAAAATAAAATAAAATAATGTGTTATGGACAGCTCCAGTGAGTTTTTTTAAATAGCTCATTGAAGCTGTAGAAATAAAATGGGATTGATTGATCGATTGGTTTGTGATTTGTAAAAGGTGGATCCTCCAGTAAAAGCTGGTGTTGATGATGAGACTAACGACAGAGGTACTTACTGAAGTCTAAGATGTACAGGTCTGAATGATCCATGAGGTTAAACTCATCACCCATTCCCTGCTCCGGACAGGGGCTGTAAAAACAAAAAACAAAAACAAGAAGAATTATGACAAACCCCGTCAAACCATTCACACATTAACACTTTATCATATTCACTGAAAACACCAGATACACAGCACTAATATTCAACTCATTAAAGGATTTAACACATTTAATCTGAGGAAGATCATTAACAGGAAACTGGAGACTTGTGAAGTATAAGTATTTTAATAGTTTTATACACAAAAATAAAACAATTAAAAAAAATGAACAAAAAAAATAATTTACAAAACGAAGCACATAATCACAAAAATAATTAAACAATGAAAAAAATGGGGGAAATAATCATTAAAATGGGCAAAAAATAAGAAAATGACCAACAAAATAATGAACAAAATAGTGAACAAAATAATGAACAAAATGAAGCGAATAATAAAAAAAATTATTAAACAATAAAAAATGGGGAAAATAATAATTAAAATGGGCAAAAATGAAGAAAATACTTAACAAAATGAATAAAATAATGAATAAAATGAAGTGAATAATCACAAAAATAATTAAACAATGAAAAAAATGGGCTAAGTAATCATTAAAATGAGCAAAAAACAAGAAAATGACCAACAAAATAATGAACAAAATAATGAATAAAGTGAAAAGAATAAAAAAAAAAAAAATTAAACAATAAAAAATTGGGAAAATAGTAATTAAAATGGGCAAAAATGAAGAAAATAATTAACAAAATAAAGACAATGATGAACCAAATGAAGCGAATAATGAAGAAAATGAATCAAAAAACAAAACCAATCAGATGTTATGCCAAACCCGCTCAAACATCCACTCCTGAACTCCTGTTTCTGTTTGAAGTGTCGATCCAGAACTCTGCAGAGGCGTTTTAACTCTTGATCTGACTCTTTAACTCTGCAGAGGCGTTTTAACTCTTGATCTGACTCTTTATTGTTCCTTCGATGCCGTTCACTCTCTCTAGTCTCTTCACCGCTGCTCCAGGTTTATCTTATCTCCGCTCGTACGTCTATCCTTTATCGCCGTGGAACACAGCAGCGTTCTGGGCTGTGGGCGGGGCTTCTCTCTCTCCATATCGTCCTCCTGGTCTGGGTCTTATCAGGGTCTGGTCTGAGCTGCAGGATGTGGAGCTGGAGTCAGACGTCCAGGTGGCCTGAGCTGATACTGCTATACTCGCATCATTCAACATCTGTTTCCTGCATCGCACCTGGACCGACTCCAGCTCTGCCTCCACCGCCTCCAGCTCTGCCTCCACCCACTCCAGCTCCGCCTCCACCTGTTAGAGGATGCTGTCATCTGAGATGGAGCCGAATATGTATTTACACCAGGGACGTCAAACACTTTCACACCAATATGATCAAACCAGGAAAATAAGAACACAATAAACTATAAATAATGACTAATGCAAACTTGTCTCTGTTTTAGTGCAAAAAATAACATTAAATGCTAAAAATATTTACATTTATAAACTGTTAAAAAAAAAAAGAATGTGAATAACTTGAAAAACTGACATTTCTTTAGAAAAATAAGTGCAATTTTAACAATATTCTGCCTCAACTTATCATTTCTACATGTGCATTATGGATCAGATCTACAGATACAAACATTTAACAACAGACAGAATATTGATACAATTACATTTAATTTTTTTCAGAAATTTCAGTTTTTTAAGGTTATTCACGTTTTGTTAAAGCAAATATTTTCATAATTTAAGTTTTTTTCACAACAAAGAGAAAAATTTGGAGCTGTCATTATTTATAAGTATAATGTAATATTTTTATCACATTAAACCAAGAACAAAATTTGGACTCATTATTTACAGGTTCTTATGTTATTATATGACTTTAGGTCAGTGTTTTTCAACCTTGGGGTCGCCTGGAATTCAAATGGGGTCACCTGAAATTTCTAGTAATTGATAAAAATTAAAATAAAAATGTACTAATAAAAATCTGTGTTGAGTTGACAGAGCCAATCCCAAACTGTGGTTGTGAAACGGCAGCACTGTGGTTCTGTTTATCTGTCAAATGTTCACTGTGGTCAGTTTCAGATGCTGCAGCTCTTTCATAATTCATAGTTTGAGTTCTTGTTTGTTCAGTATTAATTGTCAGCCTTGTAAATCCAAGCTGGACTGACTGTACATATCCTGACCAAGGAATATCCAATTCTCCCTTTGTGCAGTAATCTACACCTGGCTTTACTGCCTCTGTCCACAATAATATACATTATATAGACTAAATGTCCTCTAAAATTAACCTGGATTTGAAACATAGGATAGAAAACTATTACAGGATCAAAAATAATAATGAAAATTGGCAAAATGAATAAAAAAAAATTAACAAAATGAAGCGAATAATCACAAAAATAATTAAACAATGAAAATAATGGGAAAAATAATAATTAAAATGGGCAAAAAAATAAGAAAATGACCAATAAAATGAACAAAATGAAGAGAATAATAAAAAATAATAAAATATAATAAAATAATAAATAAAAAAAATAAATAAAAAATAATAATTAAATGGGCAAAAATGAATAAACTAATTAACACAATGAATAAAATAATGAACAAAATGAAGCAAATAATCACAAAAATAATTAAACAATGAACAAATGGGAGAAATAATTAAAATGGGCAAAAAATAAGAAAATGACCAACAAAATGAACAAAATAATGAACAAAATGAAGAGAATAATAAAAAAAAATATTAAACAATAAAAAATGGGGGAAATAATAATTAAAATGGGCAAAAAAATTAAGAAAATAATAAAACCTAATAATAACAAAAACTAATTCATTTTAGCAACAAAAAAAGAATGTCTCTGTGTTGAATGTCTGGGGTCAAAAAAGGTTGGAACCCACTGCTTTAGATCCTATTGGTCTGAATGTGGAACCTGATCTAACACCAGTTCAACACTGACTCTATATCTTCAGTGTAGTTTTTACACTTTGTCATTCATCCCATGGGGCCGGACTGGCTGGTTTTGGTCCACAGGCCGTATGTTTGCCCCCCCTGATGTAGACAGATGAATACAAATGCAGCTCCTGGAGGCAGTGGGATCCTCCTGTAAACGGACCAAGGCCACTTCACCGCTTCAACACAGACATTATGATGAGACTGATGTTCTGATGTGAGTCTGTAAATATCCATCAGGAGGATAAACCGATTCAGCAGCAGAGTCTGAAAGGACAGTTTAACGAGACGCCGGGAGCCACTGTCCAACAGAACACTCCATCACATACTAGTCTCTTTTCCATGGTCCATCTGAGCTAAACTGACCTCATATTTATATAAATGTGTTCCAAACACAAGTGTGTAATGTTGGTTTGTCCATTCAATCCCAAATGTGCTGATGAGTTTCTTTCTTCTGGTAGATGTCAGTGTCAGTCCTTCCATAAACAGCAACATAAATCTGTGTTGGTTTGAATCTAGAATGCTGGTTCCCCCTCTATCTCCTAAATTCTAAACTGATGTGTCCACACATACACACATGTTTGGGTTCAACTCTTCTTCTTCTCTTGTTCTAACGTCCATCCACATCTGTTTGTTTTGGTCATGTGACTCTAGTTGGACTCAAAGGTCTTTCCATTACAGTTTTGGGTCATAGACCAATTTAACTACGAAAAAAACACCTGGAACAACAACAACTATTCAGAGAAAAATGCTTTTTGGCGAAATTGTCCATTAGACAAATTTTTATGCACAAGTTATATTTGCACAATGTGAGGGTCAATGGAAAAGGGACGAGTGATACAGAACCATGAAGTTCACATGAGGGTTAATCAGGGAAGGAAACACTAACATACACACATCTGACAGATGCAAAGTACTGTTAAACTTCATGGAAACATATGAAAGATGGGGCATAAGACGGTGCCCTGAGGGATCCCATTCTCCATATAATGAAACACAGACTTATGATCAAGAATCATCTGATAACTCCATTGTCAGATAATGATGGTAGTATTAGTGTGGACGTAAACGGACTGCGTCATTACGTCATTTAATTTGTTTTCAAACTAAAACAAAGGTAAAAGTTTGGAGTTGTCATTATTTACAGGTTCTTCTGTTATTGGTCTGACCCACTTCAGATCATATTGGTGTGAATGAGGCCCCTGGACTAAAGTGACCCCCCCCACCCCCACATCTCCATCCATCTCCATTCCTCCCTCCTTCAGCCTCCTTTCTCTGTGTTCAGGATGTTGTAAGGCTTTTACGTTGCTAATCTTCCCTAACAAACACTTCGGAGGCTTAAAGCATCCAGGAGAGGAGCAGAGCACGAGCGCTGTTGTCCCACGGGGGCAGCTGTGGAAGTCATTACCCCCCCCCCCCACCCAGGAGGTGATCCACCCCCACCCCCACCCCCACCCCACCCCGGCTTTATCAGGACCCCCCCCCCCAATCCATTTACACGGACCGGATCTGCAGTCCAGGCTGTAAAACCACCATCAGGATTAAAACCACTTCAATTTACAACCTGCATTAAATTCAAAAACTGCACCAACATCTACGGCTGCAAATAAATTTAATTCATAAAAATAAAAAAAATTAATCTGAAATACATTACACTGACACGGGACTTATTAATGCCCCAACAGAGAAGTTTAATAACGTCTCCATAATTTCATTTAATACTAACTGGCTGCATTAGGTCCTGTTAAAACTGACTCGGAATCTAAATACAACAATAACTAAGAATAAAAACAGGCTAAAGGTTCTTTCATGGAATGTTTTGTTGAATTCAAGTCATTTATTAATAGTTTTTTTACACTTTAAGTTGAAAAAAAACAAAACAAAACGCAATATTGTTTTAACTTCAATAATGAGAGTAAGAACATTTTAAAGTCACTGATTCCCATTATTTTGATTTTACACTTGATTATTTTGCTTTTTTTGGGTAATATTTGAAAAATGAATGAAGGTCAATAATGGTAAAGATTAAAACGTTTATGCTACTGTTGTAAATCTTGTGAAAATTGTGTGATATTATCGAGTCGAGTGGAAATAAATACAAGAAATGTTTGGTGTCGAGTGAAATGCATGTGTTAGATGTTTGAATTGAGCTAAATGTGTGTAACTGAACCCAAAGTTTCCACTTTTTTACTGTCCTGTTTTGTTGTTTTTTTTTTAATATAAATTATGTTTGTCTGTTTACAATTTGTTTATCTGTGAAACCAAAGAAAATTTTGCCCTTTGTGGATGATAAAGTTGAACTAACCCTAAATAAACTGAGGCAACAAACACTTAATATTACTGCATAAATGGATTCATGTCTAAAGGAATAATTAGAATGTACTAAAAATAAATGAAGTTAAAAAAAATTAAACTAATTTAGTTTTTGCCACATCTACTATACCTACTTTTTTAAGAGCTCTGTGTGTGTGCATGGATTTTCGTAAAATAAATCGGTTCAAGTCCATAAACTGTAAAGACAAGTCTATGTTTTCATATTATGTTATATTCACTTACAAGTGCAGATATTTATTTATTTAAAGCAGTAGAAGCACTGATTCAACAAGATGACATTTATACAGAGAGAAAAATATGTGTTTAAAAAAAAAAGTAATTTTTTTTTTGCAATTTTTAGCAGTTTATTAAGCTAGCAAAGACTTATTACATATATTATTAAAATTTGGGATATAACGGTTGTATTGATGTACAGAAAATTAAAAGGCTCCAAAAAGTGTCAAAATGCTGTAAATATGTAGATGCTGATGTAGATTTAATGTCACTATTGTAAATAGTTTTATATATTTAGCAATTTTTACTCAGTTTGCTGATAGTTTTGTTTGTTTTAGCTCACTTTTTTTCTTAATTTCTTGAACTCTTTGACAATTTTTTTGACAATTTAATCAATTTTTGTGATGATTGTGTTAAGTTTTGCACATTTTAATTAGTTCTGTTGATACTTTTGCTCATTTTTGCTCCTTTTTTTTTTTTTAAACTAATTTTGGTGTTTGTTTTTTTTTTTTTTTTTCAGAACTATGAGTGTGTATGGACTGTTGAATGAATGAATCAGTTGAAGTCCATAAACTGTAAAGACAAGTCTATGTTTTCATATTACGTCGTACTAACTTACAGTAGAAGTGCAGATATTTGTGTTTTTACAGCTGTCAAAGCACTGATTCAACACATGAAGGCTCTAGAATGTCATCAATCAGTGAAAGTACAGAGGATTTCTGCATCTATTTGGGTAAATCTGAAACTGAAAATCAAACAGTCAAATATCTACCAGAGTCCAGGTGAGAGGTTTATTATTTTCCAGCGGTTCTAAGTCTAACACACAGGTGTCAAACATACGGCCCATGGCCCAAAACTGGCCGTCAAAGGGTCCGATCCGGCCCAAGGGGGAAAAAAATACACTAAACATTTTATTTTCTTTTTTTTTTTTTTCAATTTTTTTTTAAACTGAACATTTTAACGATAAAGGATGTGAAAATAACTGAAGTTCAGGTTCCACGTTCAGACCAATACGATCTAAAGTGGATCAGGACCAGTCAAATAAGAACAGAATAAACTATAAATAATAACATGTAAATGTCTCTGTTTTAGTGTAAAAAGATAAAACTACATCAAAATCTTTACATTTATAAACTATCCTTTGATAAAAAATGTAAATAACCTGAACAAATCTGACCAACCTGAACTGTCTTCATATAAATCAGTGTATTTGCACAAATATTCAGTCTGTTATTAAATGTTGTGTGTTTGTAGATCCACTGTTTCTGTATGTTAGAATGAACATGTATGAATGATAAACTGAGGCTGAATATTGGTCCAATTATACTTAGTTTTCTTTAAAACTTGCATGTTGTTGGTGTTATTCACATTTTTTAAAGGATATTTTGCAAATGTAAACATTTTCATCATGTAATGTGTAGCATACCGCCCCCCCCAATGAAGGATGGCACTTCACTGGTGATTTTTTAGATTTAATAGCACTAAATCCTTAAATCGATCGTACGAGCTAAAGAACACACAAAAAAACATGTGTAATTACAAAGCACTCACATTTCACATTAGCAAAAAAACTACGAGGATTAGCTTGACTGAAACCTAACAATAAACATAAGCTTAGTTCACTAGCGTAAATGACTAATAAACCAGTGAGAGACACAAAATATTTAATAACATCTCTACATTTAACATAAACGTACCTTGTGCCTCTTCAGAGGGGCAGCTAATACAAAACAATGAATTGATTCTGTGTCGAACTTTCTTTGATGTTTTTTAACCGTTTTCTCTCCTTCTGATGCTAAGATAGAAAGTTATTCTTCAAAATAAAAGTCCACCATGTCCAAACTGGAAGTTACCCTTTACATAGCCAAAATAAAAACAATACGCCAAGACACAATTACAGAAGTGAATTTAGCAATTATGCTTTGGGTTATGGGTTTGCACGTTCTATGTCCGTCCAGTTGATGTTGCAGCACAGGAGGGCATTTGTATGGATTTTCCTCAGCCTTCACAGGCCCGATTGCCTAATGAACAGAAATATTACCTGACTATCTCCTAGGCACAATTTTATGTCCGTATTCAAATGTTGTGAGGTATACTGGGCCATTTTAGCCTCTCTCTACTTTGAATTCTTCATCCCTGATACCATACTCCATTTTCGGAGGTGGTTATGCTGCCGTTCATGAAATTTCTACTGCGAGCAGACGATGCTACAATGAGAAGGCTGCAGTTCACTATGGCTGCATGAATTTAATCATGCTTGAAAGGACAAACAAATACATGCTCTTCCCTTCGTTTAACATAACCTTACATTTTGTGTATTTTATATAATGGTAAACAGAATTCTCAGAGACTCCCTGGGTACATAAATTATTAAAATAATACATAAGTTCTTATATGAGACTCTACATACTGACAGTTAATTGCTAAAAATAATGATTAGAACAATACTATTTTCATGAAACCGAATACTGACAACTGTACCCAGTGAGTTTCGACCCTAGAAGATATTACATGTTAGTTGTGTGCATAATCCACACCTTGGATCTTCTATGTACCAGACGAAGAGTATCCAGTAATAGAAACACCAAGAGGTGTTCATCAGCCTGAGAGGTGCAGGGGACAGGCACACCACAAAACAGCTGTACTAATGTTATAGGCATTAGAAAGTCAATAACGGACAGACCAAACAGCTTAATTGAAACAATTAAAGTGTTAACACTGCAACAGTCAATATATGACAAATCACTATGTCAATGAATCACTGTTTAAAGCAAAAATGATGCTAATTAATAGAAACGGTTTGGAAAACCTTAAATTGTAAACTAACAAATCTGTCTAATTATTTCTATAAAATTTACTTATACTTATATCTATGAAAAGTTTTGTTGAAGAATGCAAATAGGCAGTATTTCACTGCATATACTATAAATTGATGGTACTGAAATAAGCAAACTGCCTAAATGCATAATTGTGACTTGAAAATATTCCTTAAATATCCACTCCCAAATAATGTGAACAAATAACATCATGACAATTTTTTACAAAATTGCTGCTACTCTTATTGTGTCCATTTACAATAATGTATAGGCACTTTTCACACACACTGGCACCACAGGTACAATGCCGCTAGTTTACATAATGTGACTTTTTAACTGTTATTCTTTTCCTGCTTTGGTCTGTTTCAGTTCATACTGGGCTGAATGTGGGACCTGAACTAGAATGACTTTAACATCCCTGCTCTAAAATGACCCACCGGTCGTTATCAGGTCCAGTTTCTCCTGTGTATAAATTAAACTCGTATCAGCGTTGATGACAGACATGATAAAAGCATCGTTTGCGTGTTAAGCTCCTCCTCCAGTAGCCGTCGACTACTGTTCACCATCACACGGAGGAGGTTCAGGACGATGACACAGATAAGACGATGTGCAGATGGCGTCCCCTGGGCTGCGGCGTGCTCGTGTGGTTATAGGTGATGTTAGCGCAAGTGTGAAATCCAGCAGAACTTTAGAGAATGGTGATGTTTTATTGGAGGAGGAGGAGGGGGCGGGGCGGGGCGGTGGTGTTGGGAAGCGGGAACGTCGCGGTGCGTGGTTTTATGTGGTGTCCTGGTGTTTGACGGGGTCACTTTGTTACTCGATCAGCGAAGTATCAGTATGTGTGAAAGTGCTGCTCCTCCCCCTGCAGCGGCTGAGGGGGGGGTGGACTCCCCCGCTAAGAAAACACCAGGTGCTGTTTCAAACAACAGTGACTGAAGCCGGTCCTCTGTGGACGTGGATCCAACTCATTATCTCCCACAAACAACTGAAGCTGATGAAGGAGCCTGAACCAGGGGGGTCAAACATACGGCCCCTGGCCCAGAACAGGTCCACTCTTAGATTCACTCACAAGTACCACTATTATAAACAGGTCATCTGGATGCACAGAGGACACAAAGGACATTTTAGTGTAGTTTTTGTTGGATAGGGTGGTCCTTATATGGGGTCAAATTGATTTATTTTTCTTAAAGTTCAACTCTCACCCCCTAAATGTGTTCAGATATTAAATCAAACACACTGTGCAAAAAGGTGAATTGTTTCTACAATATCTAGTCCAGTGGGTCCAACCTTTTTTGTCTCCTGACCCCATTTTATTATCACAAACTTCTGTCGTTCCCAGACATTAAAAAACTGATACTTTTTTTTTTTTTTTGCTATAACTAATTAGTTTTTGATCCTGTAATAGTTTTCTATCCTCTGTTTCAAGCACAGGTTAATGTTAGAGGACATTTAGTCTATATAATGCATATTATTGTGGACGGAGGCAGTAAATCCAGGTGTAGATTACTGCACAAAGGAAGAATTGGATTTTCCTTGGTCAGGATATGAAAAGTCAGTCCAGCTTGGATTTACAAGGCTGACAATTAATACTGAACAAACAAGAACTCAAACTATGAATTATGAAAGAGCTGCAGCATCTGAAACTGACCACAATGAACATTTGACAGAACCACAGTGCTGCAGTTTCACAACCACAGTTTGTCTGATATGGATTGGGATTGGCTCTGTCAACTCACCATATATTTTTTATTAGTAAGTTTTTATTTTTATTTTTAGCAATTACTAGAAATTTCAGGTGACCCCACATGGGGTCTCGACCCCAAGGTTGAAAAACACTGGTCTAGAAGTTGCTCAAGGCCTTTGAATGTTTCCAGGACCTGCAGAAGTTGTACCATTTAAGAATACACAACTAAATAAAATGCAATATTATTTTTACTAACACAGGCACCGTGGTAGTGTGAGAAACAACATAATATATGAGAGAAACAAACAAACAACCAAACCTAAAACACTGGTCATACTTGTATGTACGGACAGGTCCAGAACTACGTTGGCACTAGTGTCAGACCAAACAATTATTTTATGGAGATATGAAGAAAAAATCTAAAGTATTCAATCCCCATATGCATAGTAGGGATGTAACGATTACCGGTATAATGATAAACCGCGGTAAAATTCCCGACAGATAATATTGCCATTTAAATTCTAATTATCATGATAACTGTGTTTGATCACCGCACTTTGAAAACTCACGCTACT
Organism: Sphaeramia orbicularis; assembly: GCF_902148855.1. Taxonomy (NCBI): domain Eukaryota; kingdom Metazoa; phylum Chordata; class Actinopteri; order Kurtiformes; family Apogonidae; genus Sphaeramia; species Sphaeramia orbicularis. The sequence goes on from NC_043971.1 coordinate 50,449,100, forward strand.
GCTCATTTCCTGGAGAAGCAGCATCCATCCATCCATCCATCCATCCATCCATCCATCTATCCGTCCATCCCTCTCTCTCTCTCTCTCTCTAAAAAGAAACTAAAACAACTTAAACTTGATCTGGAAAATGGTCAAACAGTGGCCATGAGGTGTCATCTTTAATGCACATTTGTATGTTTGATGTTTACATGTTAATATTTGAATGTTTCTGCCAACAGAAAGTACATTGTGCCTATTATTATTTTTTTTTTTTTTTTTTCAAAATACAACTTGGTTACATTATTTCAGTGTGTGTATAAGTATAAATAGCACAATATGAAATTGTCATATCATTACATCCCTAATGCATAGTATGTGTTCAACTTCTAAACCTCTAAATACTGAATAATATTTTTTATTCGTTCAAACATATTGGTGGGGTGAGAGCATGATGAACCTGTAAAAGTTAAAAAATAAGGACCATCCTACTGTTGGAGTTTATAAAATGAGTGGATCTCAAAAATACACAAATGCAAACAAGTATTTTACATTTATAATTTTGAGGGACACCGATGACATTTATGTATTTAAAAAAAACATGAAAAAAAAAACACCTTACATTTTTTGTGGTTTATTCACTATGGACTTATTACATAATTATTATCCAAATTAGAGATATAAGTATAGTTACTCAAATGCTCCAAAACAAGGACACTACAGTAAAGATGGAGGAGGTGTTTTATGGTAAGTCATAAGAACTGAGTAAGTCAATAAAAATGTATCAAAAATGGAAAAAAAAAAAACCTAAACCAAACAAATGTAGAAAAAATCAAATAAAAACTGTCCTTTATTCAAACGCTCAGGTGTGAAAACGCCTTTAAAGCCTTAATTCCCCCCGTGTTCGTGTCTGAAAACAGACTGATTCAGGGATTAAAGCTGTGTTTCCTCCAGTCTATCTAATCCACGGACGCTCATTTATTCTTTCTGTGTGTTTTCCTTCACTGACATGACGTGGTGTGTCCGGGCCTGATAAGCTTCTGCAGGAAGTTGTAGTGTATGATGAGTTCCTGTCAGGTCCATGATCTGAAGGACTGGAGTTCAACAGGAAGTGGACAAAGGAAAGGGAAGTGGAGGACGAAGGAGGGAGGACATAGGACAGAGGACGGGGCTGATGAGGACGACGTTTGGATTCTCTTTAACTCCTTCTTTTTCTTGTTGCTTCATTAACTACGACGGCTCCTTTTCAGATTCTGTTGAAGAATTGAGGCCAAATAAGTTTTCAGACACTTCACACAGAGGGGAAAGGTTTACAGCAGGGGCCAAACATACGGCCCCTGGCCCAACAAAGAGTCCAACAAAGGGTCCAACACAGAGTCCAACAAAGGGACCAACACATAGTCCAACAAAGGGACTAACAAAGGGTCCAACACAGGGTCCAACACAGAGTCCAACAAAGGGACTAACACATAGTCCAACAAAGGGACTAACAAAGGGTCCAACACAGGGTCCAACACAGGGTCCAACACAGAGTCCAACAAGGGACCAACACATAGTCCAACAAAGGGACTAACAAGGGTCCAACACAGGGTCCAGCGCAGGGTCCAACAAAGGGACCAACACATAGTCCACAAGGGACCAACAAAGGGTCCAACAAAGGGACCAACAAAAGTCCAACAAAGAGTCCAACAAAGGGTCCGACACAGGGTCCAACACAGGGTCCAGCGCAGGGTCCAACAAAGGGACCAACAAAGGGACCAACACATAGTCCAACAAAGGGACCGACAAAGGGTCCAACACAGAGTCCACAAAGGAACCAACAAAAGGTCCAACAAAGGAGTCCAACAAAGGGTCCAGCACAGGGTCCAACACAGGGTCCAGCGCAGGGTCCAACAAAGGGACCAACAAAGGGACCAACACATAGTCCAACAAAGGGACCAACAAAGGGTCCAACACAGGGTCCAACAAAGGGCCCAACACAGAGTCCAACAAAGGAACCAACAAAGGGTCCAACAAAGGGTCTAACACAGAGTCCAACAAAGGGACCAACAAAGGGTCCAACAAAGAGTCCAACAAAGGGTCCAACGTAGGGACCAACACATAGTCCAACAAAGGGACTAACAAAGGGTCCAACACAGGGTCCAGCGCAGGGTCCAACAAAGGGACCAACACATAGTCCAACAAAGGGACCAACAAAGGGTCCAACACAGAGTCCAACAAAGGAACCAACAAAGGGTCCAACAAAGGGTCTAACACAGAGTCCAACAAGGGACCAACAAAGGGTCCAACACAGAGTCCAACAAAGGGACCAACAAAGGGCCCAACAAAGGGTCCAACAAAGGGCCCAACAAAGGGTCCTACACATAGTCCAACAAAGGGTCCAACACAGAGTCCAACAAAGAGACCAACAAAGGTCCAACACAGGGTCCAACAAAGGGACCAACGAAGGGTCCAACGAAGGGTCCTACACATAATCCAACAAAGGGTCCAACACAGAGTCAAACAAAGGGACCTACAAAGGGTCCAACACAGAGTCCAACAAAGGGACCAGCAAAGGGTCCAAAACAGAGTCCAACAAAGGGACCAACAAAAGGTCCAACAAAGGGGCCAACACAGAGTCCAACAAAGGGACCAACATAGACTCCTCTGGACCACCCTGGATAAAGGACATGGATTAAGACCTGCATACCTGGGTCCAGACGTGATCCAAGACCAGATCCCAGAGCTGATCCATGTCCAGATCCCAGACCTGGTCCAAATCTGATCCTAGACCTGAGTTGAGATTTAAAACCGGTACATTTTACACCATATTATGGAACCATTTACAGTTCAGTAAAAAGAATGAATAATGAATTATTTTATGTCTTTGGTTCATTTTATATAAAACATTTATTCTATTTGGTTAATAATATTAAAAATAACAGAACAGTTTGAGCCTGATCTTGTTCATTTTTCATCATTTTGTTGATTATTTAGTTCATTTTCTTCCTTTTTTTTGTTCATTTTTACTTTTTGTTGATAATTTTGTACAATTATTTTTCTTTTTGTTGATGATGTTTTTTCCATTTTTGTTCATTCTGTTCATTATCTACTGCATTTTTATTAATTTGGGTGAAGAGCTTATTCATTTGCTCTTATTTGTTTGATTTTTGTTCATTTTTTATGCCTTTCGTAGATAATTTTGTAAATTTTTATATCTTTTAGTTGATAATTTTGTTCATTCTGTTCATTATCTACTGCCTTTTTTATTCATTTAGGTGAAGAGCTCGTTCATTTATGTTTGTATTTGCTTGATTGTTAATTTTTTTACTCCTTTCATTGATAATTTTGTGAATTTTTATTTCTTTTGTTGATGATTTGGTTCATTCTGTTCATTATCTACTGCCTTTTTGTTCATTTTGTTAATGAACTTATGACCGTTCCTTATTCTTATTTCTTATCTTTTATTTCCATCATCGTTGTCTAAATGCCTGGGTTCATTCTTTACCATTTTCTATCATTTATAAACCAAACATCCAGTCATTTAATCTACTCCACAGTGAACAGATTAATACACAGTGAAAATAATCATTACCTTCTTTCATCAGGACAGATTTAGAGCATTATTAACAACCTGCTGTAAAAAGGCCGACCCGTGGACCTTGACAACAGCTGCTTCATATACACTGAAGGTCTGGAGGATTTGTCTTAGTGGACTCACTTTGGAAAACTCAGTTCCTTCCTTTCAGTCTTGGCTCAGAACACTAACGTCAAGGTCGGCTTCATAAAACACACACTTATTACCCATGAAGTCGAAGCTCCACCGTCCTCCTGCAGGTGCTCCGTTCACCCTCTGACAGACACCGTCTCCAAACCCATCGAACCATTTCCATGTTTAGCTACACCTTTAAGATGATTATGGTTTGTATGAGTTAAACATCCTTTTACATTCAGTAACTGACAACAGAATGTCAGAGGAAAAGCCTGAGGTCGAGTCTTCAGTGTCTAAGTCTGACAGGTTTACGTCTTGTTTTGTGAATTTCATTAAAGAGAAAATTCAGATTTGAAGGCGTCTGGGGTGAAAACAGTGACAGAGACACAGAAATTCACACATTTACAGGATGAAACACAGTTTACAGGTTGGGCTTCATGGCCCCAGTTCTGAACTCTGACACAATTCAGATGCTTTACAGGTAAAAACATTTGGATGAATTTAAAAACTAGTCTCCAGTGTCCCTGTGCATAAACGTCTGTTCTATGTTGAATGTGTGAGGTTGTCAGGTTCTGTTCTATGTTCCAGTCCTGGTTCTGTTCTGTGTTCCAGTCCTGGTTCTGTTCTATGTTCCAGTCCTGGTTCTGTTCTGTGTTCCAGTCCTGGTTCTGTTCTGTGTTCCAGTCCTGGTTCTGTTCTATGTTCCAGTCCTGGTTCTGTTCTGTGTTCCAGTCCTGGTTCTGTTCTGTGTTCCAGTCCTGGTTCTGTTCTGTGTTCCAGTCCTGGTTCTGTTCTATGTTCCAGTCCTGGTTCTGTTCTGTGTTCCAGTCCTGGTTCTGTTCTATGTTCCAGTCCTGGTTCTGTGTTCCAGTCCTGGTTCTGTTCTGTGTTCCAGTCCTGGTTCTTCTAATTTCTCAAAACTGTGAACAAACTTCAGAGACATTGTCCCAAAGAAGATGCATAAAAAAAAAATTTGACTCCATTCACACAGCAGGTCTTAATACATATTTTGTATTCTTTTTGGTGAAATCTGATTTTTTTTGTGTGTTGGTTCATATTCCACATTAAATGTGACTTCTATCAGTTTCGAGTTTGAACTGAATGTGACCCTGAAGTGACCCACATGTACTAAAGAGGTCCTGATGGAATACGAGACCACGCAGACACACACTGTGATTACAGAAGGAAATATGTTTCATTTTTTGTTCATTTTATTGATCACTGGCTATTTTTGATCATCTTGCTTATTTTATTCTTTTTTACTTTATTTTGGTTTGCTTTTTTCATGTTATTTAGAATTTTGTAAAGTTTTTATTCATTTTTTGTTTGTTTTATTAATTCTTTCATATATATATATATATATATATATATATATATATATATATATATATGTATATATATATACATATATATATATATATATATATATAATATATATATATATATATATATATATATATATATATATACACATATAACTGTCATTGATCCAACTCCATGGGTTTAATATTTTTTATTAGATTTTGTTCAGTTTATGGCTTATTTAGTTCTTGTTATTATTATTTTTTTAGATTCATTTTGTTCATTTAGTTGATCACTGGCTGTTTTGTTCATCTTGTTACTTATTTTATTCTTTTTTTACTTTATTTTTGTAAAAAATTTTCCATGTTATTTACGATTTTATAAAGTTTTTATTCATTTTTGTTTGTTTCCTTCATTCTTTCACATATATATAAAACGGTCATTGATCCGACTCCATGGTGAATGGACTGGTGAATCAATGTTGTAGAAGATGGCAGTGTTTCCACTGTAACGTCCAAATGTGTCCTATCTGATGACCATGAAAAGATGATAAATCAGCAGAAGGTGTTGTGAGTATGTCATTGGTAAATCTGTGTGACTACGACTCTTTGGACGCATTAACACACACACACCCACGTCAGCAGCGTCACAAAGCGCCTCTTCTGCTCTGCTGTTTATTTGAACTGCTGTGAAACATTCACTGTCCGCCACCGTCATGTAAACAGGGTTAAGGAGGGTTAAGATACACATGAAATACAACGGCGAGCTGCTCTTTGAAGAGTAAATCATGGTGTGGCGGCGTGGCCCCCGGGTCTGGCAGCAGCACGTGCGGGATGCCCGGTATCCTGTAGAGGTCAAAGGTCAGATCCACTGTTTGACAGGATTTATCGAAGGCGCAGAAACACAGCGGCGATTCATGGAGGAAACGCCTGCAGCCTCCCCTCTGACACCACAGGCCACGACGCAACAGGTGAGAGGCTTCAGCAGCCGCCGGCAGCCCGTCGACACATTACCTTGGAGACGGACAGCCAATGCAACGCTGACACCGCCAGAAAACTGATGATCTATTAACAAGGGTCCACTCATACAAAGACGAAATAAATACTAATGAAATAATTATTCATTAGATTGAATCATTTTAGGTTCATCTATTGTTGATTAAAGTAATTATTTTGTTTGTGCTCAATTTTGCTAATGCTCTTGTTTATTTTTGTGCATTTTGTTATGATAATTTGATAATTTTGTTTTGTTCGTTTTTATTTATTTTCTTGATAGTTTTGTTAAATTTCTTGATAGTTTTGTTCATTTTTGTTCATTTTATTCACAGTTCTGTTAATTTTGTTGATAGTTTTGTTCATGTTTTGTACATTTTAGTGATAATTTTGTTAATTTTGTTGATATGTTTGTTCATTTTTCCTCATTTTAGCAATAATTTTGGTCATTCTGTTAATAATTTTGGTGTTTTGTTCATTTTTTGTTCATTTTGTTATAGTAACAGTCTCCCTTTCAGCCCATAAAATGTAAAATGACATATTTTGATCATTTATTAATTAGTTTGAGTCATTTTTGGTTCATTTCTTGTTGATTAAAGTAATGATTTTGTTGTTGGTTTTTTTTGCCTTGTTTTGTTGATACTTAGGCTTATTTTTTGTTCACTTTGTTAAAAATGTAGATAATTTTGTTTTGTTCTTTTTTGTTAATTTTGTTGATCGTTTTGTTCATTTTTCTTCAATTTAATTACAATTTTGTTCACTCTGTTAATAATTTTGTTGTTTTGTTAATTTTTTGTTCATTTTGTTATGGTAACAGCTGCCCTTTCAGATGTAAATTGGCACATTTTGATCATTTATTTATTAGTTTGAGTCATTTTTGTTTTGTTTCTTGTTGAAGGGATTCTTTTGTTAGTTTTTACCTCCGCCAGGAGGTATTGTGATCACTTTGCTTTGTGTGTTTGTTTGTTAGCAAGATAACTCAAAAAGTTATGGACGGATTGTCAAGACATTTTCAGGAAATGTTGATATTGGCACAAGGAAAAACTGATTAAATTTTGATGGCGATTGGTGGGGGGGGGCAGATCTGTCTTGGCGGAGGTCTGCGCTCTACAAGTGCTTTTCTTGTTTTTTTTCTGTGTTTTGTTGATCCTTTTGCGTATCTTTGTTCAGGTCCACCGGTGATAACCCGGTCCCATTCATCCAGCTGGACTATGGTAACAGTCGCCCTTTCAGCCCATGATAAGATGTAAAATGACCAGAGTGATATCGAGGCTCCAGGCTTCTGACCCTGCTGATGGACTAAACAAACCAGCAGACCCCGCATTAGCTCCGCAGCTCTGGGACCCCCTGTTTTGAGAATTCCTCACAGATTATGTAGCTCGGTGAGATTGTGGTGGATTAAAGTGGAGGTTTTGTCCTGGGATGTTTTGGCTACCGGTGGGATTACTGACTATGTGGTCTCAGCTACGTTCCTCCTCTCTTTCACCTGAACCTTTGTTTTCCATCTGTGTCGACCAAGACACCCGACAATCCAAGCATGAATATCTCCGGTTCTAATGTTAGGAATGGCGTCAGCAGGCTTTCCATCCTCAGCGACTCTCCGAACCGCCAAAAGGAACACATGCCATAAACCTGGCAGAGGAAGGCGGGCATGTGCGAGTGCATGTGCATCATCTGACGTCAGCCTGACTGAGTCATAAAGACATAGGAACACATCCAAACGCATCCAAACACAAACAAAGATGGCACCAGAGCAACACAAAACAGACGATGGACTGAGGAGGACGTTTACAGATCCAGAGGTTATGTCTGCACAGACCACGACCAGCTAGGACTGGACCAAAACAAAGATAAATACACGACTGATCATTTGGATCCTGGTGATAGTCTGTGTTCACTTTGTGTCTAGTTGTAGACAGAGCCCCTCATTTCACTGACAAAAACATCCATCATCTGATTCCAATCCACACACTGTATCTGTGTATGAACTGGAGAGATCTGCATGGAGATTTACACTAGAGCTGAAACGATTAATCGACTCCAAGTGATCCAAAAAAAAAAAAATCATTCAACCACAATTCACCTGAATCGAAGCTTTGTTTCCTTCATTTCTCTGCTGTTAAACATTGGTTCCACTGTTGTGTTTCACACGGACACTTATTGTGACGCACAAAGAAGCTTCAATTCAGGAAAACTGCAATAGAATATTTCCCTTCAATCAGTTTGAGTCAATTAACCTAATCAATTAATCATTTCAGCTCTAACTTACACATATATACAAATATATACATACATATATAGAATAGGGACGCAAATGATCGATTAATCCATTAATCATTAATTGGTTGACCTTATCGATCGATTAACGATTAATTGATATGGGGTGATTTTCCTGAGAATCTGAATTTCTCTTTCGATAGGGTCTATAAGAATAAAAGCTAAATATTGTTTATATACTTCATGATAAAATCATGTCATATTCCTTAATGATGGATTTATTGAACCATTGGATACAGAACAGTCAATGACATTTATGGAGTAGAACTAAAGAAATTCGACAGAGAAATAAAATGAAATAAATGGATCTGAAGAAGGGCAGTTTAGAAGAAATGGGAATTTCTGACTTTGCATCACTGACATGATGGAGTGAGATTTCAGCGGAGATGCTGGCTCCACCATGTCCCTAAAGTGATTCTAACTCATCAATGCCATGATTCAGTACAACGACCTGCAATCCCAGCTGCAGCGTCACAGTGTGGACAAACCGGCAGCCTTCAAACAGGTTTGGACAGGTGGACAGGTTTGGACAGGTGTGGACAGGTGGACAGGTTTGGACAGGTGGACAGGTTTGGACAGGTGTGGACAGGTGTGGACAGGTGGACAGGTTTGGACAGGTGGACAGGTGTGGACAGGTGGACAGGTGTGGACAGGTGTGGACAGGTGGACAGGTTTGGACAGGTGGACAGGTTTGGACAGGTAGACAGGTTTGGACAGGTGGACAGGTGTGGACAGGTTTGGACAGGTGTGGACAGGTGTGGACAGGTGGACAGGTTTGGACAGGTGGACAGGTGTGGACAGGTGGACAGGTTTGGACAGGTAGACAGGTTTGGACAGGTGGACAGGTGTGGACAGGTGTGGACAGGTTTGGACAGGTGTGGACAGGTGTGGACAGGTGGACTCCTCCGTTATTCAACCTCAGTTCTGAAGCCTAGTTTGGGCAGTGGCGCCCCCTACTGTCGACACCACAAATCCCACCGTGGAAAAGGGCAATAAACCCACAATTAATAATTTAACTGAGCAAATTCTTATTAACAATTAACTGATAGTCGATTGTTTACATCCCTAATATATAATATTTAAAAACAGTGAAAATCAAGCAAAAAAAATAGGCTAAACTCCACAAAAACCTGCTAAAACACACTAGTAGAACACTCCAAAACAGCACAACTACTATTATATTCAATTATTTACAGAACTCACCACTAAAACCTTACTAAAACGCTGCTAAAAAAAGTCATAAAAATCATCCATGTCTCTCTCACTGACTGCACTCTGCTGCTCTCTGCGCCGCCCACTTCCACCCCACCCCCTCAGCCAATGCAGACCTCTACCCTAATGTGTTCTAGACCAATAGAAAGATCCCAACCTCAGATAAAAGATGGCGTTTGGATTTAGTCAACAGTGCAAATGGTTCAGGAGTTCATTTGAATGATGGTGGATGAAAAAATGTGTCACCGGTGACATAACCGCCTTCAAAGGGTTACATCAAGGCTCTCAAACATGCTGCTTGGGGGCCAAATGCGGCCCCCCAAAGGTTCCAATCCGGCCCCTGGGATGTTTTTGCCAAGTGCAAAAAATTCCAGTCTTGAACTGAATTAAGCAAAAAAAAAAAAAATTAGCTTGAATTAGGGAAAAAAATCTTAAATTAAGCCAAAAAAAAATATGCAATTAAGTAAAAAAAAATCTTGAATTAAGCCAAAAAAAATCTCAAATTTAGCAAAAAATCTTGAATTAAGCCAAAAAAATCTTGAATTAAGTAAAAAAAATCTTGAAGTAAAAAAAATCTTCGATTAAGTAAAAAAAATCTTGAATTAAGCCAAAAAAATCTAGAATTAACAACTTCAATTTTTTTTCTTTGTTTTAGTGCAAAAAATAACATTAAATTATGAAAATATTTACATTTACAAACTATCCTGAAACAATTAAATGTGAATAACCTGAACAAATATGAACAACCTGAAATGTCGGAAGAAAATAAAGCATAATTTTAACTATTTTCTGCCTGTTCCTCAGTGTTTAGTGTCTTTGTAGGTCTGATTCATAATGCGCATGGACAAATGATAAGTTGAGGCAGAACATTGTTAAAATTGCACTAATTTTCTTACATTTTTAATTTAAATTTCAGTTTGTTTGTTTGTTTGTTTTTTTTTTGATAGTTTATAAAAGTATCTTCCATATTAATGGGGTTTTTTTTGCACTAAAACAAAGACAAAAATTCGGCAGTTGTCATTATTTATAGTTTATTCTGTCATTATTTATTGGTCTGGCCCACTGCAGATCAAATTGGGCTGAATGTGGAACCTGAAGAAAATGAGTTTGAGAGCCCTGGGTTACATGGAGGTGGATCAGAGTAAAAGTCCAATGTGATGAGATGATTTAGACACTTCATCAGAGTGCTTAGGAAGCATGAATACCTGCCGTGGTGTAAATATACGGTGGAAATGCGGTGGAATTGAAGACGCCTCATCAGGTCCAAGTGGATCAGGGGCTGGTGCCAGATTCCCAGCATGCCTTCTGTCATGTCCTTGTTCACATCCTGCCCCTCATAGGATGCCCTGTTCCCAACCTGAAAACACTTCCCGATTTAGCCCGACCTGGGCTTGTCACAAGCAATTACCACACAGATAGTGATGAGCGCCAACGATGACAAACATCGGTTCAGTGGGAGATGAATAATCTACAGAACGACTCGGCATCAGCAGCGTTCGATTCCTCAGAAGGTGAGGACCAAGTTTTAGATCAGGGACGTCAAACGATCTGCAGTGGATCAGACCATAAAACAAAGACATAATAACCTATAGATTATAACAACTTCAAAAGTTTTCCTCCGTGTTCAGGGGCAAAAAAAATAATGGTATTTACAAACTATACAAACAAAAAAAGATGTGAATAACCTGAAAAAAACTGAAATTTCTTGTGCAATTTTACTAATATTCTGTCTCAGTTTATCATTCATACATGTTCAATACAGATCAGATACAAAAGCACAAAACATTTAATAACAGCAGAATATTAGTAAAATTACACTTACTTTCTTACACACTTCAGGTTTTTCACATTTTACTGTTAAAGGATAGTTTGTAAATGTAAATATGTTCATAATTTAATGGGTTTTCTGTACACTAAAACAAAGAGAAAAAAATGTAAGCTGTCATTATTTATAGACATAATATAATATTTTTTCACATTAAACCAAAATAATATTTGGATTAATTACTTAAGGTAGAATATTGGTACAATTACACGGAATTTTCTTTAGACATTTCAGGCTGGTCATGTTGTTCAGGTTATTCACTTTTTTTTAATAGGTTTAGTTTGTAATGTAAATATTTTCAGATTTAATGTTTTTTGCACTAAAAGCAAACAAGATGAAAAAAAATAAAAGATACAGTGAGATGAAAACATGCAAACAATTAAACAAGCTGCAAGAAAAATAAAACAGAAAAAATGCAACAAGACAAAAAACATAAGTTTCATGGTCTGATGATTTCTGTTTTGTATCAATATTGATTAAAAAAATTACTATTGTTAAAATTGTACTTACTTTCTTTAGACATTTCAAGTTGTTTATATTTGTTCAAGTTATTCACATTTATTGTGAAAGGATAGTTTTGTAAATTAAATATTTTCATAATTTAATGTTATTTGTTGCACTAAAAGAGAAGATTTTGGGAGTTGTCATTATTATACAGGGATAATGTAATTTGATTAAATTTTTTTTTCTACATTAAACCTAGAAGAAAATTTGGGGTCATGACTTATAGGATATTATGATATTATTTAACCATAGATCATATTGATCTGAATGTAGAACCTGAACTAAAACCAGTTCAATATGCCTGACTGTTAAAATCTACAGTTATTTTTCCACTCTGAACTGATTGGACCCTTTGGTGGGCCGGTTTTAGCCCACTTTAGCCCATTTAAACCTGTATTCATTAGTCCGGTTTTCTATATCTGTGTTGTCTATCAGTCTAATGGCCTTTTTCTGTGTTGTACCGTACTTTCAGGACTATAAGCCCACCCACCCCGTCTCCAATGTCTCACCATTGCTTCATTGATGCCAAGCTTTGCGTGCAGCAGCTCTATTTCCTTCTTCAACAGCCGCATCAATCGTTGCCCGGAAAACATAAATGTAGCTGCATCATTTTTGAGCCGCGGGTTTCACAGTGTGTGGAAAAAAAGTAGCGGCTTATAGACCGGAATTATGGTATATATTATCTGAATATTGGTTTTATATGTTCAACACAGTGACTCAATATGGTCAAACTAAAGTACAGAAGAACAGGGGTCCCCAAAGGCGGGGGGGGGGGGGGGGGGGTCACCAGATGATTATCAGAAACCTCTTGAAGTGATCCCTGAGGTAGTTACAACAGAATAAGGACATTAGTGTTGAACTTATACTTTGAAGGAAGGAATTTACTGAGCTTCAAGAAACGCAGGAAGTTCTTTTACTTTTATCAGAACAAAAACTTTAATCAAATGCACTATGAAACAACAGTATGGACAGACAGACAGGTAAGGCACAGGTGGGCTGACAGGTCTGACTAATGCTGACACATCAATAAACATATATGTGCGCACTTGAAAACCCTCGGCTTCAGTCCACTGCAAAGTTTTTGCACATACAGATGGACAGACGACGACACGAACTGGCTAAAAAAAAAAAAAAAAAAAGGTTGATTGACTCTGGTATGGACTGAAGGCTGAGGTTTCAAGTGTGGGCCAGGATATTATCGTTAACGAAAACTAACGAAATGACGGAAACTAGCATTGAAAAAAACATTTTCATTAACTGAAATAATAAAAACTTAATTAAAAGAAAAAAAAAGATAATACTGAAACTGTATTGTGTTCTACAAAACCAAAAACTAAAACGGATAAAAATCATGGATAAAATTCCCTTCATTTTAGTTTTTGTCAATGTCAGATTGACAACAAAGCAATTTATTTCGCTCTTGCAATTTTAGCTGGCGGCACCATACGACACTTGACGTCCGTCACTTGTGTTCACTTGTGGTTTCCAGTCGTCTTCTGGTCCCCACTCTACCAGGAAACATGGAGACTAAAGTTGGGAGAAAGCAGCAGAGTCCTGTCTGGGATTTATTTGAATACAACGGAGAAGAAGAGAAAAGATAAGACAAAACTAAAATTAATACTAAAACTGAACTAAAACTAAGGCATTTAGAAAAAAAATTAAAGCTAATAAAAAACAGCAAACCTGCTCTAAAAACTAATTAAAACTAACTGAATTAGAGAAAAAAGTCAAAACTAAATACAGCTAAACTATAATGAAAAATCCAAAAACTATTAGAACCTTGGTGTGGGCATGTTATTTTTCTTAACCTTCTTTGAACCACGCCCCACTAACGGCATCATCAGCCTACTGGTGCCGCCCCCATGCCCAAAAAATTTCAGGGGGCAGGCGGGCACATACTTCTACAAGTAACGCAACAGACCTGTAAGTGGAGGACGTGGTGGGTTAAATACCTCTGTAGAGAAAGCTGTGAGAGCGTGAAAGTGAGCGCCCCCTCACCTTATCATTCTGCCCCCCCCCCAGCTGAGAATCACTGGTGCACGCCAATGTTTTTGCACATACAGACGGACGATGAACTGATGACAATACCCTGTTGCGAGGGCTGAGGGTAAAATAAACATAAAAAAGGCTGATAAGCATTGTAAAACAGACACATAAATAAACATTAACACAGCCCCCCCCCCAACCCCTGCACATAAAACAGTCCAGTACCCACAATGCAATGCAGCAAAAATGTCACAGTATTATTGTGTGACTTCTGTGTGCAGGTTTTTTTTAATGTTTCAGTCACTTCAGGGATAGTGGGGGTCAGTGTGTGGCACCGTTATTCTGGGGGTGGAGCTTAAAAGTTTGGGAACCCCTGCAGTAGAACGTATATTGGTATAAGTTTGTTGTGTTTGTGAGCGTAGGTGAAGGTCGGTGCAGGTGGAGTCAGTCATGCACGGGTCGTCGTCGGTAAATGAGAGTAGCAGAGGTGCAGAGGGTATATCCGATTGCACTGTGTGGGAAGGAATGTTCCCTCAGGTCATAAATCAGAGACGGGGCAGGATTTCGCGCCTTTCTGCAGCTCAGCGGGCCTGTTTACACTGATGGAAGTGGCATCGCCCGATAATACACACAAACACACACATACACACTGATGGAGGTTTTCACATCTGATACCGACTTCCAGGGTTTGCTTCTTAATTGACCCAGAGGATCGGCTGTTTGTGTAATGCTGCAGGTCTTATTATTGTGTAAACCAGGGCTCTCAAACACATTTTCTTTCAGGTTCCACATTCAGCCTGATTTGATCTCCAGTGGGCCGAACCAGTTAAATAATAGCATAATGACCTATAAGTAATGACAACTCCAATTTTTTGGCTTTGTTTTAGTGCAAAAAACACTATTAAATTATGAAAATACTTACTTTTATAAACTATCCAAACAAAAAAGATGTGAATAACCTGAAAAAACTGAAAATTATTAAGAAAAATAAGCGCAATTTTAACAATATTATGCCTCACTTTATCATTTATACATGTGCATTATGGATCAGATCTACAAAGACACAACACTTTTCTTTAGACATTTCTGGTTGTTCATATTTGTTCAGGTTATTCACATTTTGTTGTTACAGGATAGTTTGTAAATGTAAATATTTTCATATTTAATGTTATTTTTTGCACGAAAACAAAGACAAAAACTTTAAGTTCTCATTATTTATAGGCATAGTGTATATTTTTTTCACATCAGACCGAGAAGAAAATCTGCTGTCCTTCTTTTTTGTCAGTTATTCTGCTGTTATAATTTGACTGTAGATCATATTGGTCTTTATGTGGAACCTGAACTAAAATGAGTTCCACAGCCTTGACTGTGGAATTGTTGCACTTTGCAAATTCCTCCCACGGGTCGGACTGGAACCTTTGGACCCCGGGACACATGTTTGAGACCCCTGGTGTAAACCAACATCTCACTCATCTGCCTCCAAAACTAACAAATCTCATCCAGAATCAACCACTTGGTAAAAACAATGGAGTAACAGTGAGTAATACCTCCAAAGTGCACATAATATACTGTTAAGTGTTTTATTTTATGGATCAATTAGGTCAGTGCTTTTCAACCTTGGGGTCGGGACCCCACGTGGGGTCGCCTGGAATTCAAATGGGGTCACTCGAAATTTGTAGCAATTGATAAAAACAAAATAAAAACATTCTAATAAAAAATAAATGTTGAGTTGACAGAGACAATCCCAATCCATATCAGACAAACTGTGGATGTGGTTCTGTTTATCCTTCAAATGTTCATTGTGGTCAGTTTCAGATGCTGCAGCTCTCTCATAATTCATAGTTTCAGTTCTTGTTTGTTCAGTATTAATTGTCAGCCTTGTGAATCCAAGCTGGACTGACTGTACATATCCTGACCAAGGAAAATCCAGTTCTCCCTTTGTGCAGTAATCTACACCTGGCTTTACTGTCTCCATCCACAATAATATACATTATATAGACTAAATGTCCTCTAAAATTAATCTGGATTTGAAACAGAGGATAGAGAATTATTACAGGATCAAAAACTAATTAATTTTAGCAAAAAAAAAAATGTCTGGGGTCACCAGAAATTTGTAATGTTAAAATGGGGTCAGGAGACTAAAAAGGTTGGAAACCACTGATTTAGGTAGTTAACTACTGCTGCAACTAACAATTATTTTCTCAGCGTGTATAAGATGTTACACAGATGTTGACCAATTCATTTACAATTCAGAAATATTCCCTTGGAGTCACAGAGGAGGAAAGAAAAACAGAAAATAATCACATTTAAGAGTCTTCAGTCGCTGAAAGTTTCAGAATGTTTTTCTTAAAGTCAACTCGAAATGATGAACGATAATAAATCTGTGCAGCTGTGGGTGTTTTCTGTCCTGGCTCCATCCTCACCTTTAACTCCCCCAGTAATGACAGATTTTACACATTTAATGATTATATGTGATTAAAGGAAATGACACTTACCAGCAACTGGTAAAGATACTTTATCTGCTTTTAAGTTTCTTCTTCTAAGTTTTTCTTCTTCCCACTCTTTTTCGAGTGTAGATGAATGATTTTGGAATTTTTAATTTGCATGTATTCTGTAAATGCTCACGTGGTTGTTGTACTGTGTGTGGTGATTACTGTACAAACCAAAAATAAATCATTCACTCATTCATTCAAAATGATTCTGACTGTTAATATGTGTGATGTACATTTATGCATTTCACATATTCATCCCGTGGGCCAGACTGGACCCTTTGGGGGGCTGGTTTTCAGCCCACGGGCTGTATGTTTGACCTCCCTGGAATAAAAGATCCACACAAACCTCCCTGAACTCAGTCCAATCCATGTGAATTGACTGTGATAAGTCCACATAACAGTGACGCTGCTGTTAATGTGTTTGTGTTGGTACTAACTCCACCTTTAGTCCAGACACTTCCACCTTCAGGACTGAATCTGTGCAATAAGAACAGTGATAAATTATTCCTGAACAAACACCTGCAGGTAAAATAAATATCATAAACATCAACCACAGGGATCTGCTTTGGATCAATGTGGAAGGACAACCGACCCGGGAAAACAACACAACGGCCGTAAATTTCAACACAATTTCCTTGAAATGAAGAAAAACACAAGCGCGGTGTCCGGCCAATAACTCACCACGGCCTGTGTGAACATTTGTCAGTCGATTCCAGACAGACATCGATAACTTCTCGGTCTCGTTAACTGGCCTCGTGTTTGTCGGGTTGAGGGAAAATAAACAGGAGAGGCAGCGGTGGCGAAGGCTGGACGTTTTCTCTGAATTAGACCCAAAGTGGAGGGTAAAACTGGAGGAGTTCATCTGCATCAGTCGGATCAATGAGTGAATTTAAAGGTAAACAGACGTGAAGCAGACGACCAGAGCACAGGCCGCTGTTTGTTTGTGTGTTTGCTGCTGATGGGAGTTCCTGTGTTTAAGAGGCTTAGACCAGGTCACACAACAACAAACCTGACCTGCAATGTTGTCGACCCATCGAATGTAGGAAAAGCCTTCATTTGTACAGTAACAGGAAACAAGGCGACAACGCAGACCCAGAACAAACAGAAAAATAACCCACGCAAAAGAAACCAGAAAACAAACACCAACCCAAAAACAACGGAAAAACAATCAAAAACAACTGGCACCAATAGAAAAACAACCGACACTAACCAGAAAACAACCAACACCAACAGAAAAACAACCGACACTAACCAGAAAACAACCAACCCCAACTGAAAAACAAACAAAAACAACCAACTGAAAAACAACCGACACTAACCAAAAAACAACCAACAACTGACACCAACTGAAAATCAACCAAAAACAACTGACAACCAACCATCACCAACCAAAAAGCAACCAAAAACCACCAACACCAACTGACATTAACCAAAAAACAACCGATACCAACCGACACAAAGCAGAAAACAAACAAAACCAACTGACAAACAACCAAAAACAACCAACACCAACTGAAAAACAACCAACACCAACTGAAAAACAACCAACACCAACTGAAAAACAACTGACACTAACCAGAAAACAACCAATACCGACCGAAAAAACAACCAACGCCAACCGAAAAACAACCAACGGCAACTGAAAATAACCAACATCAACCGAAAAACTATGGAAAAAAAAGCAAAAATCTAAGTTATTATTAATTTTATCAAAAAAAATATTCAAGGAAAAGCAAAACGTATTGATACAATATTGGTGTTTCTGTTAATCAAAGTTATAATTGCACCACTGTTATAATGTTGCTGAGGTTGAGGGGGGACAGGAGGTTTATGGTCCTCCTAAAAGGGGGGGGCACAGAAAAAGACTGAGAACCACTGTAAATAACGCCCCCCCCCCCCCCCCCCCCCCCCCCCAGTGGCCTGTCTTCTGTGTTTTCATTGGACACTTTGAGCTGGATCCAGTTTCCTCATGGTGCTTTTCCAACAGGATGTTGCAGATATTGTGGTGTTTGATTTCTTCCTCTGCTCATGCACTCGTCCTCCATCATCCCCATAAACCCGGGGACAGCCCCCCCTTAAGGCCCCACCACTATCTGCTCACAACAGGAAATCATGACTCCTTCAAATCCATCCTGGTCTAATCCTGGTGAGAACTCAGGCCACGCACACCGCTCTCCAAAACAGAAGCATCGTCTTCAGATCTGTCAACTGATCAATAACTGAGGAACAGCGGAGCGTCCATCTGTAGGTGGCGCTGATGAGCAGGAGATTCATTTAAAAAGACCCAAAAAGTTGATTTTGGTCACATTCTCAACTAAAACACTAAAACACTGTGATGTTTTTTTAATTTCATTTTCCTCCTGTTTATTCTGATGCCAATGTTTAATTCATCCATTTGATTATTTTGTTTGTTTTTATTAAATTTTTCTTTAAAGATTGCTCAAAATCAGTGACTATAGGTGTGTTTTTCTCTTGTTAAATTCATTTTCTCTATTATTTTGTTGGTTTATTTGCTTATTTTGGCTGTTTTCCTTCATTTTTAAGCCTTTCTTCTCCAGTCATATATAGTTGATGTCTTTTTTTACCTTTAGAAATAATTTATTTCATTGTTTTCAACTAACTCATTTCCTCCAAGTGGTGAGGATTCTTTTTCAGGACTTTTCCAGGTTTTTCCTGACTGAGTAAACTCTGTCTTTTGCATAATTTTCATTCTTTTTTAAATCACTATTTCCAACCACTAATCACCCCCTGGTTTCTTTAACTCAGCTCCAAGCACCAGCCTTTAAACTGTAAAGCACTAATTATTTAATATGCATGGTGACATGATAGGGGTATTTCCTCCTCTCTGTGGACTCTCCTTCTCTACAGGAGGTGAGTCCAGATCACTTGTGTATTGCAGATGCTGGTCCAGTGGAGCCGCTGAAAACTAATCTGGACTTAAGGGTCTGTAGACGAAGTGGGGCTGAGACGACTCTTATCGGCGGCGTGCGATCAGCACTATCAGCCCCTCCCAGCGGGGTTGTTCTGATAACGCCTCCTGCTCTGATAAGAGCGGCCCAGGCCTGGACTACAGTGGACCGCGCTCATGCCGGTAGCAGCCTCGTTACGCCGGTGGCTACTGGCCTATCACGAAGCCGTCAGCGATCACCACCGTTACAGACAGACGGACAATTACAGCCGTCATCATCATCAACATCAGCCCAGGCTGGAGGAAACCCGATCCATTCAGGTCTACATGTACACAGAATGTTCTCCATCCTCTGAGTCTGTGGTCCATTAAGACCATTTCCATCTCTAACCAACCCCTAAATTCATACACAGTTTATTCATCCCAGATAAAGTAGTTTTATTTACGTGGTTTTTGTGATAAAAGTGTCAGAAAATGTCTGTTTTTGTCAATTCTTTTGCACCTTTTTCTAAGAAGAACTTAACTTTCAGCATCTGTCCAATAATTATCTTAAAACAGTAATAGCAAAAAATTAAAAAAAAACAAACTAGATTTTTTTTTTTATCATATTTACTATGAGAAACAACTCTAAATGTTCCTAATGAAACTTTCTGAGATTATATAAATAATTGTCCCCGTTTTCCATGTGTTGATCCATTGTAGTTGTTCTAGATCATTGTGTGCCCATGTTCTTCTTGTTCTTTTTGGTTCTTTGGTGTCATTTGGATCCAGTTGATAGTCTGTATTCACTTTGTGTCTAGTTGTAGACAGAGCCCCTCATTTCACTGACAAAAACACCCATCATCTGATTCAAATACACAGACTGGATCTGTCTATGAACTGGAGAGATCTGACAATAGATTTACACACATATACAAATACACACACACATTTAGAGAAGATTTATGGATACAATACACCTATCAATGAACTATAGAAACCACAAAATACTAGTGATGACCCGATCTGGATTTTTTTGCTTCCGATCCGATCAAATTCTTGCTGATACACAGCCCTAGTCGATAGTGTAAATGCTTCTGCAGTTACAGTCATTTGAATGACAGTGGATGAAACATGTGGCACCGGAGACAGAACAATGAATCATCCCTAAGGATTAGACTTTTACTCACAGACACCAGTACCATTATAAGACCATTAGGACTTATTTAAAAAAAAAAAAAAAAAAAAAAAAAAAAAAACAGCAAAAATCTGGAGACAGACAATGAGCTAGAATAGGAGCCAAAAAGGAGATAACAGCATCTTCAAAGTCAATAAATATTCAGGTTTTTGTGTCATTGATCAGGCTCAGATGCACCGTTTAAGTGGTCGTGGCATATATCCAAACCAAATTAAACCAAACTGAACAGACTTTTCTATTTCTTTATTATCTGTTCAGGTTTTTCCTCTGTTTTTGTACACAGATGTGGTGATTACGTTGACAGAAACAGCCTCTTATCTAATGATATGAATGAAATAATAATTCTTTCTTGCATTAAAACGTAATAAACCCACAAATCCACCACTTTTCCACAATCTTAGGCTGTAATGGTCTAAAAATTGGTGAAACAGAACGCACAGCTATTTGTCTGATAATAATAATGAGCCCAATCTGCTCCAGAAACCTGAGGAAAACCCTGGAGCTCATATCAGATGGAGTGTTGCATCATGGGTCGTCTGCAGCGTAATGATTCCAGCCTATTAGAGCGTATTTCAGACTGTTTATGGACAGACGCACCACAAAGGGTGGATGTGATTAGGCTTCAGGTCATAAAAAGGAGGTTTTATGGTTCATTCAATGTTCAGCTTCATGTTTAGGATTCTTTACTGTGGTTTCAGCCACTCACATTTCTTTTTTTACGGCTGTACTACTGCAATTAACTAGGGCTGTGTATCGGCAAGAATCTGACGATACGATACAAATCACTATACTAGGATCACGATATGATATACAGTTGAGGACAAAATTATTAGCCCCCCTATGAAATTTTAAGTTTCTTCAAGATTTTCCTAAGTACTTTTTTAACAGAGCAAGGAATTTTCAACATAGCATTTCTGAACATACTAGTTTTCTTTAGAAGGCACAAATTATTTATATTTGCACACCAAAACAGCATTATTTAGAAAAAAAACTAAAATAACCAGGGACATTATTATTAGCCCCCTTTAAGAAATGACCATTTATTAAGTCATGGCACAAACCACTTTTGTGCAATGATGTGCTGTAACTTCACAGGTGATGTGTTTAAAAGTGATCAGGTGAATCAAGTGATTTCACTTAACATTTAAGTTAAAACATGGTCTAAAAGCCTCAGTATGGCTCATTGAGCTGTCAGTTGAGAAAGCACCATGCCCAAAACTAGAGAAATCCGTTTGGACCCGAGAAAAATGATTATTGATGTAGACAAAGCAGGAGAGGGATGCACAAAGCAATCCAAGCATTTCCAAGTGTCAAGAACTGGAGTGAGAAGTAGAATCCAGAAATTCAAAAACAGCCACACAGTACAGAACAAGTCTTGCAGAGATAGGAAGTGAAAGATTTCAAAGACCCTGGAAAGAAAACTAGTGAGAGATGGGTCTAAAGACCCCAGAACAACTGCCAAGACACTGGTGAATGACTTGGCCACATCAGGAATCATAGTCTCTAAGAAGACAGTCACTATAGCTCTGAACTGGAATGGACTGAGAGGATGCAGACCAAGACAAACTCCACTTTTGAAGAAGACACATCTTTAAGCCAGACTTAAATATGCTCAGGACAACCTGGAGAAACATTCTGCATACTGGAAGTGTGTCCTATGGTCTGATGAGACAAAACTAGAGCTCTTTGGCCATAGAGGCAGCGTTTATGTTTGGAGAAAAAAGGGAGAGGCATAGAACCCAAAGAACACCGTCCCTACAGTGAAACATGGTGGTGGGAGTATTGTGTTGTGGGGATGCTAT
Organism: Sphaeramia orbicularis; assembly: GCF_902148855.1. NCBI lineage: Eukaryota > Metazoa > Chordata > Actinopteri > Kurtiformes > Apogonidae > Sphaeramia > Sphaeramia orbicularis. The sequence continues at coordinate 50,471,244 of NC_043971.1, forward strand.
AGTGCATCTGGAACTAGAAATCTGGTCAAGGTGGAAGGAATCATGAACAAAGAAAGATGTGGAGATTTTGAAAGAAAACCATAAGCAGTCAGCAGTAACACTGGGTCTGGGTCATTGCTTCATCTTCCAATATGACAACAATCCAAAACATACATCTCTCTTGGTGAAGAGCTATCTTCAGAAGACCAAAGTGAATGTAACTGAGTGGCCTGCACAGAGGCCTGACTTAAATCCCACTGAAAATATTCGGGGTGACCTAAAAAAGAACATCCATGCCAGAAGGCCACCAAATCTGGAGGAGCTGGAAAGATTTGCCAAAGAAGAATGGGCTGGGATTCCTCAAAAAAAGTGTCAGAGACTTGTAATAAAAAAATACTATGACTGCAGGCTGTTATCCAGCAAAAAGGAAACACAACTGACTATTAGGATCAGGGGGGCTAATAATTTTGACCCTGGTACTTTTTGTTTTTTGTGGAATATTTTCATTTCTGTGTGCAAACTAAAATCATGTAAGCATCCAAAATAAAACTAGGATATCTAAAAAAGCTGTGTTAAAAATGTGTTGCTCTGTGTAAAAGCACTCGGGAAATACCTTTAAAACAATGACATTTTTGTAGGGGGGCTAATAATTTTGTCCTCAGCTGTATCGTGATATATCATTATACTGTTAAAAAGGATATTTTTTTTGTTTGTTTCTTTTTTAAAATGATTATTTCCTTGAAGAATTTAATTACAGCAGAAATCTGCACAAATATTGAACACATTTTTATTTGATACCAACAGGATCTAATGCGATATCACAAAATGTTCCTGTGTTCAAACTGAAATGATGTTTTACAGACATTTCAGTTTAAGATCCTGTTCAAATGTTCATATTCTATTAGTTCAGAACTAATATCAGAACAGTATTTTAGTTCAATCCCAACAAAGGAACTAACATTATTGAATAAAACAGTGTTAAATAATAATAAATAAAATATAAACAAAAAAACAAAAATGAAGCTCCACAATATCTGCATTTGAATAAATACCTAAAAATATCAGTACAGGACTTTTTAATATTGCTAAAGTATTGTGAAATAAAATATTGTAATATATTGCAGAACCGATATTTTCTTACAGCCCTACAATTAACACGTTGAGTTCTAATCTGATCAGTTAGAATAGCTGTTAAATTACAAGCTATTAGAGTCAAAAATAAAGCTGGTTATCTTCAATCAAGTCATCCATTTTTTGTAGAATCTGGTTTATTAAAATTTTTTGATATTGTATGTTTAAAAACAATGGAAAATATGTTTTGTGCTAAAAGTAAAAGTCTTCTTGTTTGTATTCAGAAAAATGTTAAGTTAAGAGAAGGGAATTGTAATGTAAGAGGGATGTTTGTGTATGAAACATGTAAAGTGAGAACAAACGTTAAATATCACTGTGTTTCTGTTACTGGTGTCAAATTATAGAACCAATAGAAGGATGAAGTGAAACTGTGTAGCTCGCTGTCGAGTTTTAAAAAAGCTTTAAGTTGTCAAATTCTCCAGGGCTATGAAAGTCATATGATTTCAAAGTGACTTTCAAACTGAATGTAGATGAATTTGTGTTCATGTTTTATCTGCTGCAACTTCAGGTGTGGAGTTGGAGTAAGGATGGGAGTAGGAGAAGCAGAAATAAACCTCTGGCTTCAGCCTCTGCCTTTTTCAGTTACCAATTGTGTGAATTTTATGTTTGTTTGGATTTCTGATATGTATGTGTTTTTGTACATAACGGAAATAAAATATTCATTCATTCATTCATAATCAGGGATCAGTTATACAGGAGGAGCTTTAGTCTGTGTGTATGTGGGTGAAACTGCCCAAATAGCCACAGTTTTAAAGTACTTTACAAACGGATGGTCTGGTCACAGTACGGGGGGGGGGGGGGGGGGGGGGGGGGGGGGTCTTATTGTTAATTCCATCCATTCCATCCTTGGCTCTTTCTTTACCATTGTTGGTCTGTGATTATTGTTGGAATATATTGTACTGTAAGTTCTGCAGATGATCATTTACATAGTTATTAAATGTTTAATCTGTTATTTACACTAATAGGACTCTAAACAGATGTTATTATATCATTAAGGAAGTAAAAGTCATGTGTTCTGTTGTATAAATGTGAGATTGGGGTGGGATTTAATAAGTTTTCTTCTTCCCACTCCTTTTTCAGCAGAACATATTGAATCTATCTTGTTACCAGTGTATATGGTAACTGCTATTTTGTCCAGATCATCTTTATTTATTAATGTATTTCCTCGGATATTAGTTCCTTGTACACAAAAAATGCTACATTTTTTTCTTCAGCTCAAAACAAATAAATGAATGAATGAAAATAATAAAGTGAAAGAGTTCAAGTCACAGATGCATGTGTGTTTTCAGTGTCCAAATGTTTTAGGACAGAGGCTACGACAGATTCCACTGCTTTGGTTGTGTTGTTTTCTGCTAGATCATCAGTGGAAGGACACACCGTTGGACTTGGAATGAAAACACTTTCACAGGAACAAACCATTATTCATGTATTGCACTTGGTTGGAATTCTACTGACATCTAAAAGTAGATGTTCCAGTCGGTCAGATACAGTTAAGAACATCACAGGTAAAGGCTGATCTCCAGAGAATTATGGGTATTTATGGGTTTTCTCTGTATTTACAGCTGCTGGGAATCACTTCAGTGTTTCACTCAATACCAGAGTAGTAGCTGTCGTAAATACATCACTCCTCATTCACGTTCTTATTCTTATTTAAGATAAGGTACAAAGAAACGCCTGTGCAGTTGATGCTATTGAATGGATTCACTGATCTGAACTGAGTCTGAACTGATATGAAACCTACTTTAGAGTAGATTTCAGGAGGATTCAGAGCAAATCACCCTGTTAATGTGCAGAAAACATGTATTTGGCATCAGAACAACAGCAGCATGAGAAAAGCTATGAAGCCACTTAAAGGCCATTCACGCTGCATTACAGTCTATTATAGGAGGTTTTATCATTAGACATTTACAGCATAAACAGATGCAGAAAATCCACCAAAATGCAGAAAATTAAGTATATAGTGCTAAATATTTACAATAATTGTCGTATATACTCAGTTAAACCACTATCACCTAAACAATAAACTGTAAAGAGAATATTCTATTTAATTTTTTTGACAATTTACTAGATGCACAGGACATACAACGAATACAGATATCGCTTCTATCTCACCTTGCGATGAAAAAGCCACAGGTAACAGCTAAAAAATAGAGTAAGAATAAATAGGTGGTATAAAGAATTAACTGTAATAGAATATAAAGTAGGGCTACGAATCCGAGGGTACTTCACAATACAATATGCAGTTCACAATCACGATAATATCTCGATATGGCAATACTGCTGTTATCAATATATCGTTCTTAATAACCTACGATATATCCGTGTGTTTATGGAGGTGAAACAAAAACAAACAAATAAATAAATGTCATAGTTTATATTTTGCTGCATAATTTACTCAGAGTCCAAACAGTAATAGAGCAAAAGCACTGACATTGTTTTAGTTCAACAGAACTGGAAACAGGATGTTTGTATGTGTCGGACAAACACTGACACTATTTAAACTCAGGCAGAAAACACCATCTCATGTCTCTACAGTCGATCACATCTCTTAAGTAAAAATAGAACAGTAATAAAATCAGTGTCTGTGCATGTTTGTGGCGTTGCCACTACCAATTGTAGGCCCCATGAAAGGTAAACATTGTGGACGCTTTCAGAAAATTTGGTATCTTGTCAATCTGTCAGAGTGTGTGTGTGTGTGTGTGTGTGGGGGGGGGGGTGTTTCCATACATAACGTCAATTAAAACGAAAATGAAACTGAAACTTAGCATACTTTCGACATCCGACTCCTGACTTCTGTGCCTCTCTTATTCTGCAGATCTTACATGAAATTTTCACAACTTCTAGCCTGTATCCACTGGACCCCCTCCACTGCTCCATGGGTCCCCCACAAATGCTGGGTCCTATGAATTTGTCATGTTTACCCCCCCTTATCAGCACCCCAGCACCTGTGTATGGTATTTTTCGTAGACAGTTCATACATACTGCGAAGTCCTTCTCCATCTTTGTCCTATCCACACCAGAAAAGACAAACTCAGTCCACACTTTGGATTTTACCGATTCAAACAGTGCATCTGTCAGTTTAACTTTACTGCTACAGTCCGACAGATTAGCTCCAGTGTTTGTTTTTTCTTCCTCTGTGACTTCAACCCAATTTTCAGCCACTGACACAAGGAGCGCTCCCTGGAGGACATGTACAACGGTGCCTGGACTAGGGATGTAACAATTACCGGTATAACGATAAACTGCGGTAAAATTGCAGGCAGTTAGTATTACCATTTAATTCTAATTATCATGATAACCATGTTTGATTACTGCACTTTTCTGGAGAAAACGCCTATGTAAAGATCTGCTTTTATGTCAAATATTTGAGTATAGTTTTAATTTATTACTATTTTAATTTTATATACCTAATATTTGGAACCAATATTCACTTGTAAAGTCTTTGAAAAGGTTTGTTAAGCATCTTTGTGTTATTTATGCAATACATTATATACATTTTTCAAATCTGATTTTTTTTTTGTGTGTGTGTGTTTTCTGGCCTTTTATGTTGATATAGTAGGTTAAGGTGAAAAAAATAATAGGCAGATGATATAGATGAAGTTGTGCTGAAAAAAAAGATACCAAACATGGGTATAGTAAACGTTTGTTTATATAGTATATGAAGGCAAAATCAAACGTACTGTAAAATGGCCAAAATAGGCTCAGACCACTAAGGGTTAATATTTGAATGTTTCTGCAACAGAAGGTACATTGTGCCTAATATTTTATTTGGTTTTTTTGTTGTTGTTTTTCAAAATACAATTTGGTTAAATTATTTCAGTGTGTGTATCAGTACTTTCTGAACATTTTGAGTACAATTTCAACAATACCGCGATAATAATGATAACCGTGATAATTTTGGTCACATATAACCATGATATGAAATTTTCATATCATTACATCCCTAGACTGGACTCACTAAGGACGAACCATGATAGAAGTTTATAAACGCTATATTTTAATACTAATTTTTAAAAAACGATACAAGGTGAGAGCACATCATCAATAATTCATCATAAGATTAAATATCGCGATAGTTCACCATAGCGATATTTTGTCACACTCCTAATAGAAAGTGTACATGTAAATCTATTTACAATAGCAGTGGCAGTGCAATCAGTAACAGTTTTGAGATGAGGATGTGGAAAATGGATCAATAAGCCATAAAAAAAATTCAGAAACTTACAGAAAAAATGTTGAAAACATCACTTTTTTTTATGCCAGAGGTCCAGAATGTTGGTGGTATGACCAGAATGGTCAGCACAGATTGGTTTGAGTCTTTTTTTTTTTTTTTTTTTTTTTGTACAGGGTGGGGAAGCAAAATTTACAATGAACATTTAGTTGTTTTTTCTCAGCAGGCACTATGTCAATTGTTTTGAAACCAAACATATACTGATGTCATAATCATACCTAACACTATTATCCATACCTTTTCAGAAACTTTTGCCCATATGAGTAATCAGGAAAGCAAAAAATAGTTGGAGTGTCCATAAAGACTGTTTATAATGTAAAGAAGAGAATGACTATGAGCAAAACTATTACCAGAAAGTCTGGAAGATACTATTAAAGAAGAATGGGAGAAGTTGTCACCTGAATATTTGAGGAACACTTGCGCAAATTTCAGGAAGCGTGTGAAGGCAGTTATTGAGAAAGGAGGAGGACACATAGAATAAAAACATTTTCTATTGTGTAAATTTTCTTGTGGCAAATAAATTGTCATGACTTTCAATAAACTAATTGGTCATACACTGTCTTTCAATCCCTGCCTCAAAATATTGTAAATTTTGCTTCCCCACCCTGTACTTGTGTATATTTCTTTTTTTTTTTTCTTTTGGTGTTCTGTTTGCCCATTGATACATGTGTGTTTATGTGGATGTATTTGTGGGGATGCCACCAGGATGAGGGGGGGGCAAGTTCACAAATTTTATAAGTAATGCCTTAATGATGTCAGTGTTGTTATGGAAAAATGATAAAGTTGTTAAACAAAAAATCACATTATGTTCTATTATCACATTTAAGAGCAGTTGTGTGTGATGGAACTGGTGTTAAAATGTTGAGTTGAACCTGTCGGAGTCTGTCTTACATGTTTTTCATCCACTCAACAGAGTCAAGACAACTGAGCTGAAGTTGAGTTGGTCTCCATAACGACGTCTTTATTGCAGATGCAGAAGACGTGACACTTCACTGTTCTTATCAATGACCAGATTAGTTTGTCTATTGTTCAAACTCTGCATATCAGTCCAAAACTAAACAAAGACAAGCAGCTTTTAGACCAATTACAACAAACTACCACATTAGGAGTTAGAAACCCAGAGGAAACCCTGCAGTGAACATCCAGAGCAAAACCTGCTACAAAAACCCCATTTTCCACATTTCAAAACTGTGTTTAATCAGCCTCAACTGTGTCACAATCCAGCGCGAGCAGCGACATGAGCAGCGACAGCACAAGCAGCAATTACACCACACATGTCTGCATGAGCTGGGGGTTCGTTCAGGTGGGAGTCGGTGTGTGTTAGGAGGCTTTTAGACACTTTGGAGCTTAATTAAAACCTGTACGTGTCCAAATCTGAGGAAGAATTGCCAGAATCCTGAGATATTTACCTACTTTCCATCTCTCAGGTGTGAAACTCTGAAACTTTTGCATAGAAATGAAATGTGTAACTTCCTCCTGTGTGGATCTGCAGCGGCTTTGTCTGTTAGGTCAAATAACTCGGCTTCACAGCGGAAACACTTCAAACCTCCGACGCATTTATTCAGAATTATCCTTTTAAAAAGGAAGCAATGAACAAGGTCTAGCAAAGGACTGAAGCTCATCATCATCTTTGTTCAGTTTATGGTGAAATAAACACCCAGATGAATCCTGATGACATACATAATTTATGGCTCCAGCTGCATTTATTTACATTTTGCAGCAGTTTTAACATCATGTGCATAATGTGAGCTTTAGCTGTTCTAACACTCGTCTGTGCAGGAGGCAAAGGGAATTAAAAACAAACACCTTGATACATGAAAGGTCAACAAACAACATATCTATTCACCAGGAACTCTGCTCGATAATCCAGTGCAGAGGATGGAATAATAGCAGATAAATGCAGGTGCATGGGTTTAATCCTTAATGTGCATAAACGTGTCTTATTTGTCTCTTTTTATTGAAGATATATTTGAGTAAGTCAGTGTCATTTAGACGAGTTTATACAAGTATTAACCCTTTAACCCCTGACGTGTCTGTGCTGAGCGTTCTGAATGTAGGATTTATTTTAAATATTCATATAAATTCAACCATTTGCTCAATAGGAAAACATTCAAAAAGTGCTGAGAGAATAGACCTTGTTTTTTCCATAGACATCTGAGCATGCTCAGTTCACCCCCCACTGCCTGTGGAATGGGGGGTAAAAACACAGAGCAGTGAGTGAGACTGACTCACTATAAAAATATACGATTTGGGCTTTTTTTTTTTTACACTGTTTTCCTTGTGTCTTTTTTTATTGTGGTTTCCAGTGTTGTAGTGATTTTCCTTCTTCTTTTTTTTTTTTTTTTTTTTTTTTTTTTAACACCTCCACGAAGGAGGTTTTGTTTTCATTGTTTGCCTGTTAGCAAGATAATTCAAAAAGTTAAGGGGGGATTTCGATTAAATTTTCAGGAAACGTTGATACTGGCACAAGAAACAAATGGTGGTGATTGGGGTGGGGTGGGGGTGGATCTCTGAGTGCTTTTCTAATTTTTATTGTGTTTTTACTGAGTTTTGGCTTTGATTTAGGAAAAAAAAGAGCCCGAAACTAAAACGACTGGGCCCAAATTCAAATCCTTGTTGTTGTTCAGTGTGTTCCAGTTCACAGTTCATTTTAAACCATGGAACCAGGGCTTAAAGGGTTAAAGGTAAAATAGTCAGATAAATACTTGTCTTCGTGTGTTTTGTTCCTCACCTGGTTCCTCCAAACAGAATGATGCGATCTCCCACCATGCAACAGCACTGCCGTCTCCGCGGACACGGGCCTTTTCCTTTGGGCTCCACCTTCTTCCAGGAAAAGGCTTCTGTTCACAGACGAGACCAGAATGATGATGAGATGATAAAATGAGCTGAAATGACACCTGTAGCTGCAGTGGGTTTATTTGTGTCCGTCTGCTTTACAGCGTCAGTATAACTGCCAGTTTAAGTGGCATAAACCTGCAAGTGCCTCACTGTGCACTTCATGCACTTCCCTATATTTAACCATAAACACAAGGCCCCGGGGCAAGAGAACAAAAGGAAGTGACAGAAAAAGCTCCCAACCTATTCACGTCTTTTAAGTCTCAGAAATAGAAACAGCCCAACTCTGCCGGAGTGTAATAAGAGTGACGGCGTTAAAGCGCTGTCAGTTGTTCCATATAAGGACAAATCATGGATCTCAGAGCCCAGAGCATCATCCAGTCTCCATAGCAACAGGTTCAGACCAATCGCAGAGGAAATGCATCGAGGTGCTGCCACCTAGTGGACAGTTGAGCACATGGACTGAGGATCAGACGCAGAACCTGAAACACTTTGACAATATCTACATCAAATCAACGTGAGGGGAATCAGAGCCACATATGACTTTAGCTCATCAACAGGTCACCTCAGTAAGTTTGGGTTGGATTGTTTCTGAATTTAAATCTTCCTGAGAGCCAGTAATACATTTTGTCCTCTGTAGGGGATGAGAGTTTCACAGGTTTACTTAAAATTAAAAAAAAAAAAAAACACTGTTCACTGCTAAGGACATTCCATCAAAAAATAAAATTAAAAATATATCTGAAAAAACTGTTCACGCTGTTTCTAATCAAGGCAACTGTTTAATTTAAAAAAGCCAAAACTTCTACTTTTCTGGGTCTGAGGAGGCTATTATTATTATTATAATTATTATAATTATTATTATTATTATTATTATTATTATTATTATTATTATTACATTTCCACATTATAACCACATGATTGCACACAACAATGTTTTTGCACTTATTTTTGTATATTTCTTTGACTTAACATATTGATCTAATTTGTCTAGTAGAGGTTTTGACATGTATATTCAATATATATTCTATATATTTAGAGCAATATATATAAATATGTATATTTAGAGCAATAAATATATGTGTATATAAGTATATGTATATTTGTAGTTTTGATCATTTCTTTCCTGCTTCTTTAATTACACTTATACAGGATCAATAAAGTATATTGATTCTGATTAAAGGTCACAGTTAATCCCATTACAATAGGATATTATACACTATATTGCCAAAAGTATTGGCTCACCCATCCAAATAATCAGAATCAGGTGTTCCAATCACTTCCATGACCACAGGTGTATAAAATCCAGCCCTAGGCATGCAGACTGCTTTTACAAACATTTGTGACAGAATGGGTCGGTCTCAGGAGCGCAGTGAATTCCAGCGTGGAACTGTGATAGGATGCCACCTGTGCAACAAATCCAGTCGTGAAATTTCCTGGCTCCTAAATATTCCACAGTCAACTGTCAGCTGGATTATAAGAAAGTGGAAGTGTTTGGGAACGACAGCATCTCAGCCACGAAGTGGTAGGCCACGTAAACTGACGGAGCGGGGTCAGCGGATGCTGAGGCGCATAGTGTGAAGAGGTCGCCAACTTTCTGCTGAGTCAGTCGCTACAGACCTCCAAACTTCATGTGGCCTTCAGATTAGCTCCAGAACAGTGTGCAGAGAGCTTCATGGAATGGGTTTCCATGGCCGAGCAGCTGCATCCAAGCCATACATCACCAAGTGCAATGCAAAGCGCCGGATGCAGTGGTGTAAAGCACGCCGCCACTGGACTCTAGAGCAGTGGAGGCGTCTTCTCTGGAGTGACCAATCACGCTTCTCCATCTGGCAATCTGATGGATGGGTCTGGGTTTGGCGGTTGCCAGGAGAATGATACAATGTGCCAAGTCTAAAGTTTGGTGGAGGGGGGATTATGGTGTGGGGTTGTTTTTCAGGAGCTGGGCTTGGCCCCTTAGTTCCAGTGAAAGGAACTGGGAATGCTTCAGCAGACCAAGACATTTTGGACAATTCCATGCTCCCAACTTTGTGGGAACAGTTTGGAGCTGGCCCCTTCCTGTTCCAACATGACTGTGCACCAGTGCACAAAGCAAGGTCCATAAAAACATGGATGACAGAGTCTGGTGTGGATGAACTGGACTGGCCTGCACAGAGTCCTGACCTCAACCCCATAGAACACCTTTGGATGAATTAGAGCGCAGACTGAGAGCCAGGCCTTCTGTCCAACATCAGTGTGTGACCTCACAAATGCGCTTCTGGAAGAATGGTCCAAAATTCGCATGTACACACTCCTAAACCTTGTGGACAGCCTTCCCAAGAGAGGTGAAGCTGTTATAGCTGCAAAGGGTGGACCCACGTCATATTGAACCCCATAGACTAGGAATGGGATGGCACTGAAATTCATATGTGAGTCAAGGCAGGTGAGCAAATACTTTTGGCAATATAGTGTATGTAATATCGGATGTAATTAAAGGTCTAAATTCAGGAGGACAAAGAGACATAATGTGGAAAAACTGCTGAATTAAAGTAGCATTTGTTAAGTTATTTAATTGGTTTAGTTTGAGCTGAAACAATACAAACTTCAATGAATAATGTGTCCATTTTCTTTTATCATCACGTAAACAGACTCATAATAACTGCAATATGATGTTTTCACCAAATCAAGCATTCATTCATTCATTTTCTGAACCTGCTTTATCCTCACTAGGGTCACAGGGGTCGCTTGGGTCTCAGCTACGTAGGGGCGAAGGCGGGGTACACCCTGGACAAGTCGCCAGTTCATCGCAGGGCTGAACATATACAGGGTGAGTCAGAAAAAACGCTCTTTCCATTTAAAGAAACTGTACTGCTAAAACGGAAACACTGATTTTTCTTTTGACCATACAGTCATATTGATGTGGTTATTGAGCATGTCTGGTGATGTAGTCATAGATTTATTGCATTGCATAAGAGAGAGAAGGTCCATTGTTTATTGGGCACTGAAATACCTGCCAACACAATGTATGCCACAGTGAACAAACTTGAAATTGACAACAATTACAGGAGTCGGGGCTTTGCTTTCACACTCAGGACATAGGCCTACATGACAGTGCCCAGGGAGTTTTCATCATGGCAAGACCACAGCGATTGTAGGTATTATTTCCTCATCGAGTTGTCTGTTTGGGTCAGGAGAGAGAGTGGCCACCTAGATCCCCGGACTTGACCCCCTTTGATTTTTTCTTGTGGGGGTATCTTAAAAACCGTGTGTATCAGACTGTTCCACAAACTCTTCAGGAACTCCGAAATCGCATCACGGCTGAAATCCAAGCCCTACGACGAACACGAATGGCGAGAAGAGCTGTGTTAGAGATGCGACAACGAGCACAGATTTGCATCAATCTGAATGGTAGCCAGGTTGAAGGTCGTGCCGGACGACTTCGTTGAGACAAAACATTTTGATGGCGAGTAAACATGCTGTAATGGTTGACAATTTCAATTTCATTCACGGTGGCATAAACTGTGTTGGCAGATATTTCGGTGCACAATAAACAATGGACATTCCCTCTGTTATGCTATGCCATAAATCAATGATTCAATCACCAGACATGCTCAATAACCACATCAATATGACTGTATAATCAAAAGAAAAATAAGCATTTCCATTTCAGTGGTACAATTTCTTTACATGAAAAGAGCGTTTTTTCTGACTCACCCTGTAGAGACAAACAATCACTCTCACATTCACACCTATGGGCAATTTAGATTAACCAATTAGTGCATGTGTTTGGATGGTGGGAGGAAGCCGGAGTACCCGGAGAGAACCCACGCAGACACGGGGAGAACATGCAAACTCCACACAGAAAGGTCCCACCCCCCATTGACTGGTGTTGGAATTGAACCCAGGACCTTCTTGCTGTGAGGCACGAGTGCTAACCACTGCACCACCGTGTCGCCACCAAATCAAGCGGCTTTAACATGTTTGACACTAAAAATGTTCCTCATTGATACAAAATGATGGATATTTCTGAGGCTTTTCATTGAGGATATTGTAACAAAGACTGAATGTAGTCATAAATGCTTCCCCTCATGTTCTCATCACAGAAACCTTAGAACAAAGAAGGAGAACACATGAACAAACTGAAAAAACACAGTATGAGAAAACAAAGTACAAATACTCAAGGGAAAACTGAATAAAAAAATACTTTATACTGAAATTAATAAATGAGAGGAGGAGAAAAACAGAAAAATGAGTCTAATTATGAGCCGTGTTTGAGATGGAATTTACCAGAACCGCCTTTCACCAAAAACTTCAGCAACTTTTGACAGAAATTTAATGATAGTATTAGATTAAGTTATTTTATTGAAGGAAAGCTTTTGGTTGACGGATTTATCCTTTTTATTTATTTTCTGAAATTATTCTTACGTTGTTTTATTGCACCCATTTTATGTACAGCACTTGGTGATTTTTATCTGTGAAAAGCACTTATTAATAAACTTTACTTAGTTACTAAAGTGTACAATAAACTCCACAAACTGTCCCTGAATGATCTGAAAACCAAGAGGAAACTACACATCATCAGTCCAGACCTAGAAGACCTCCAAAGAAAACCTTAATTCTATGTGATTCAGTTCTGTTTGACAGTATGATGATATAGATCTATATTAATATAGATTTGCAGACACTTCATCCACACAATCATCGATTTCTGACCAAAACACGGATGGAATCTGTGGAATAATTTTAGGTTCACAATCACTTAGTCCTGAGTAGAGCATCAACGATTAATCGTTTAGTTGTTTGACTGTTTATTCCAAACATAATTAATAGAATTCCTCAAGTCTGCTGTTTATGACACACTTGAGTCAGTTTTAGTTCAAGATGGAACCACCTCTGTCCCACATTGAGCCAAAAAAACAAAAAACATTCATGTTCAGACTGAAGCTGCGTCAGTTTATTAACTACAAAATATTAATCAACTATTTTAATAATTGGTTTGCCTCATTTTTGAAGAATTAAATGTAAAAATCCTCTGATTGAAGCTTCTTAAATGTGAATTTTTCTGTTTTTTGGGAAACATTTTTTCAATATTTTGAGACATTTTACTTACTAATTAATAGAGGACACGTTCTACAGATGAATAATAATCTTTCGACGTCGATCTGTGTCAGTTTTATCTTTAATCCTGAGATTAATCAGGACGTCAACAGGAACAGAATCTGAATGAGTCAAACATAAAAGACCAGACATTTGCATCTGAGTGACATGGAAGCAGGAGTCACATGACACAATGACGCCATGAGGGAGGAGTGAACGCCCACAGAGGTCAAAGGTCGCCGCTGGAGATAAACAAAACAACTAAATAGAAGAAAGAAAAGAGCCAAAGTGTCGTAGTGTAAGTGAACGCCTCATCACCTGGGTTGAATTTCCAGAGGTCGTTGAAGTGTCGGTCCATTCGGGCGTTGTATCCTCCAAATATGTACAGCTCCCCGTTGTACGAAACTAAAACACACACATTAAAATATTACCGTTTATCAGTGGAATTAATGATCATTTACTAGACCTGATGGAAGAAAACAACCATGGACAGAAAAGCTTAGACAGATGGAAGGATATAAAAGTGTACGACAGCAGTGGTCCATGGATCTGATCAGGGTTTACAACTGGAAACAAATAAAAAAACATCTGATGGAAGAATTCAAGAAAAGTATAGTATAACATAGTATTGTATTGTATAATATAGTACAGTGCAGTATAGTATTGTATAATAATGTACAGTATAGTATTGTATAATATAGTACAGCACAGTATAGAATTGTATAATAATGTATAGTATAGTATATTACTGTATAATAATGTACAGTATAGTTTAGTATATTATTGTAATATAATGTATAGTACAGTATTGTATAATAATGTATAGTATAGTAAAGTATAGTATAGTAATGTATGATGTAGCAGTGTATAGTATCATATAGTATCGTATTGTATTCATCTGTGTTGCAGATTAATCAGCACTGATCAGATAGTTTATAAATGATCAATATCTGTAGAAAATGGTTCTGACAGAAGCTGATTGATAAATACTAGAAGTGAATAAAAGAGACAGTAACAGCTGTAAATATAAAAGGACCCGTAGAATCATCTATTTTTAAGTCTTTATTTACTGATCAGTTCCAGATGTATTTATTAATCTGACTCTGCATTCAACAGTTTCCTGGTTTATTGTAACAATCAACTGTCTTTGGCAGTGGGTTGATATTGTTCTTTTTTTCCTTCTATAAACTCCAGTTTTTATATGAGGTGTCTGAGTCTGTGGTTGGCGTTGATGGTGTGTTTGCATCTCACAGGCCGAGTGGCTGCGGCGTCCGTCCGGCGAAGGCTGTGTGGACGGGCTGCTCAGCCAACAGTTGGTCTCGGTGTCGAACACCTTGATCTTGTTGCAGTAGATCTCATTGTTGGAGTGGAAAGGCCCAAAGCGGTCGGCTCGGCCCCCGAACACAAACATCTTAGTGCCAATGATGGTGGCCGAGTGGAAGTCCCTCCACCGGGCCGGAGTTCCCTGAAGCAGATGGTCAGAGGTCAAAGGTTAGAGGGAACGGAAAACAAGCCAATAACAGCACAGCAAATAGAAAACACAAGGCTTACTGATACTGATTATTTTAGCAATTAATGGATTAACTGTCCTAGAAAATGATGGAAAAGTGTCTCCTAAAACCTAATGATGATGTCCCAAATGTCAGGGAAGAAATGAAATCACAACATATTCACATTTAAGAAGATGGAATCAAACATTTTTGACATTTACTGTCTTGATTATTGATTATGAAGATAATGTTTCACTTAAACTGTTAATAATTAAGCTGCAGTAATACTCTGTTTAGTAAGAGAATATAACTACGGATTAACTGGTACAGCTTTAACTCAGCACTGAAAATTAGTATTATTATTATAAAGGACCAAAATATACTACAATACATAGCAAAATTATCAAAAAAAAGAAAATATTAATATAAACAAAACATTTAATAAGAAATAAATCTTAAAAGACAAAAAATACAAACAAAAATTAACAAAATGATCTATAAATTCTTGCGGAACACAACAAAAAGTTTTATTATCATTATTATTATTATTATTATTATTGTTATTATTATTATTATTATTGTTGTTGTTATGTTCAGTCTCGTGTTCATTTATGTGATTTAGTGGTTATTAAAGATAAAATTTCATTAAAAAATTAGCAAAAATATACTAAAATAAATGATAAAATCATGACCAAAATGACAAATTTCATAAAAACTAACAAAAACCTGAATAAGAACTAGAAAATAAAAGACAAAAATACACAAAAAAACAATAAAAATGCACAAAATGATCTATGAATTATTGCATGCATCTATGAATTATTACATTGTTGCATAATCTGAAACACAACAAATTTTTTTTTTTTTTGCTTTGTTTTTGTGTCCCATCACCCACGTTTTTATGTAAACAGTGCCATCGAGTGGACACCATCTCCTACTACATCGGTTTCATGTCAGACTCTTCTCAGTGAAACTACAGCTGATATTTGACATCATCATCATCGATCATCACCATCATCGTCATAATCCAGGTCATGTGAACCAGCGTGTGCTCGCGGTGTGTTTATGGGGCTTCAGCCTTCAGCCTTTCACTGGCTGTTGGTTCCAGAACGTGTTTCCATTGTTTTGAGTTGAAAGAATGAATGAAACAGAGGATTCATTATGAAAAGAAAAAAAGAAAAGAACAGCTTCATGAAAACATGAACCGACGGGAAAAGCACAGTTTAGAAACGCAACAATTCATCTATTATTTAACAACTGTTCAATAGGTAAAGACAAGCCAAACTCTATATTCAATGCCTGATCATTTCAATATTTTCAACTTTGTCATCAATTATTTATTTTTTTATTTTTTCTATTTGGTGAGAATTTGTTCACTTTTGTTGATTTCCAACATTTCATTTTCTTGAATATTTGGTTCATTTCAATTTTGTTAGCTTTCATTCATTTTGTAAATTATTGTTAATTTTTTGTCTTTTTCTTGATTATTTCCATTTTCATTTGTTTATTTTGTACTTATTTTATTCATTTTTTTAATTCATTTTCTAGATTTTTTTTGTTTGCTTTTGTTTATTCCTAATCATTTGTTGATTAGCTTTTTCATTTTAAGTTAATTTTGTTCATTTTTAAATAAAATTTCTACTCATTTACTTGAATATTTGTTTACCTTGTTGATTATTTTGTTCATTTAGGTTCATTTTGGGGTTTTTTTGCAATTTTTTTGTTATTGTTCATTTTCTTTATCATTTTTGCTCATTTATTTCATCTTATGCTTATTTGGTTGATTTTGCTTCATGTTCCAGATGTTAGATGGCCTAAGATGCCGTTGTATGTACATAAATATACTGTACATACTGTTTTTATTTATCCTCTGTATCATTTATTTGTCCTTTTATTTCCTTAAAAAGAAATAAAAGAATCAAAGAAGCTTCGCGGGGACTGTGACTTTTCTGTTTCTGCCCCAAAGCTCTGGAACCATTTGCCCTTGGATGTTCGACAGGCTCAGTCACTGCTTGTCTTTAAATCGTTGTCTAAAATGCACTTTTTCTGGTTGGCTTTTAATCAATGAGTGAGATGTTTTTTGTATTTTTTATGCTGTTTCTACCAGATTTTAATTTATCTTTGTTTTTATGATGGTTGTATTTTGTTGTTCTAAGCCCGTTTTGCACCCTGTGTTGTCACTGTTTTTACTTATTTATTTCCTTGTTTCATGATTTGTGTACGGCACTTTGGCCAAAAACAAAAACTAAACTTTCCAGTAATAGGAGCTACAGTGAAACTACAGCATGTGTCAGAGACTGTGTAAAAGCAGCAGAATAATCCTTTTGTTTGTTTACATGCAGAATGTGTTCATCTGTGCTCTATGATGGACAGCCAACATGTCATCATGACCCCAGTGACTGGAGTCCACATCTCAAATATATTTAACACCACTCTGAGCCAAATGACAGCTCCCAAACACAAATGCCCGCCCACCCCCACCCCCCCAATTCTGTGTGAGGGTTTTTGTTGTTGGCGTGGGACCAGCGGTGCTTTTGTTTCAGCATCCTGTCAACAGCAGCAGGAATAAATAACACATGTGCAAAAGGGGTTGGACTGAGTCTGCATGAGGACGGGTTTATTCTACGGCTTTGTGTCTGCTTTTATTTATCACAGCCTCGGTGTACAACCTGGGGTCAAAGGTCACATGACAACATTATGAAACCCTGTCAATATCTGTACTGACCCTCTAACGTCAACCTTTCAGGATTATCTACATGTGGATTTTTAAGTATTTCCACACATAGTGTAAAGTATCACATCCTTCTATAAAAACCTAAGAAATGACAATAAAATGACACAAAAAATCAAGGAGAAATGGGAGAAAGGATTTCACATTAGTATTTGTGATATAGATTGGCTGAACATGTGGAGGATTCATCAAACAACTGCTCTCAGACATGGAGGGAATTTGACTGGAAGAATCTGGAGAGGTTTTTTATTTTGTCCAAAATAGAAAAGTAAACAGCTACAGATGCATCAAAGGTGTTGAATGTGGTGAAGTCCATGCAGACCATTCACATACGTTTAGGAAACGTCCAAATATTGTGTTTTGGAAGATGATCAGTCATGGACTGGATCATGTACTGGGATAGTCAATTCCACTGAGTCCTCATGTTCTATAACTGTGTAACTTTCAGGAATTTTCTAAAAAGGATGAATATATTTGGTTAAAATACTGTTAACAGCTGCAAAAAAAAAAAAAAACTATAACAAGTAACTGGGGGAAGGAAACCATTCCATCAAAGGACCAGTGAATAAACACGATGGAAGAAAGGTTCAAAATAGAAAAATTAACAGAGTGAGACTGGAAGAGACACAACTGGAGAAAAAAAATGGACAAAATGGACAATATTTATGCATTGTTCTTTATTTTCTCTTTTGTTTTTTTGAATAATTACTATTCTTAAAATGTAATAAAAATTTAAGTGACAAAAAAAGGTTGTGTAAAGGTCTTCATGTGTCACAGCTGCAGAAGGCCTCAGGTCTATTTTCATATTTCATTATATTTATGTAGAAATGATCGTATTTATCACAAAAACTCATCCTGATTGACTCACACTACACTGTTAAAATTAAGAGACTGCATTCTTAATCAAATACAATCTCAGCTTTTCATTAATGGTTTCAAAATATAAGCACCTTGTCTATTTTATATTTTAAATGGCCCATGGGAAGCAAGAATTTAATGTTTTCAACATTGCGTTGCCTTTTATGGTGACAACTATACAGAACATTTGTCCAGGGACTGCAGATGAATTCAGGTACATTTAAGCAGCTCTGCCCTGGTGTTGGCGTATGGATAGGACAAACACCACTGGATGGAACGATAACACCATAGTACCATGTGACCAGAAGAAAACCCTCCTGCACATGCTCAGTGCATTCTTCTGTGGTTTGAGTGTATCCTGCCATAGGCTATGTCTGTGTTTGTTACAGTGCCACATATAGGTGTGGACTATGTATGACACCGTTGAACCCAGTTTGACCGTTTCCGTGAGGACACAGATATTTAAGGAAACCATACGAGTATGGACCACAAACTGTTAGAATCCACCAAAGACAAAGGTAGCCCCACAGGACAGAGACACATGTTTATTTGACTTTAGATCATATTGGTCTGAATGTGAAACCTGAACTAAAACCAGTTCAACACCTTTAATTGTTAATACCTTCAGTTTAATTTTGGCACTTTGTAAATCCATCCTACGAGCCGGATTGGATCCTTTGGCGGGCCAGTTTTGGCCCACTGGCCTCATGTTTTGCCCTGTTTCCACTGTGTGGTATCGGCTCAACTCGACTCAGCTCGGCCTTTTTGCGTTTCCATTACGAAAAAGGACCTGGAATCTGGTACCCGGTACTACTTTTTTGGTATCACCTCCGCCGAGGTTCCAGGACTGGGGACCAGATACTAAAATGTGACGTGTAAACACTGCAGACCACTGATTGGTCAGAGAGTTGTCTCTGTGACCCGCTGTTTTACAAAAAACAGATGCGGAAGTGGACAGTAAATATAGCGGTACATTAATCCACATGATAACAGCCCAAAACTACACCATGGTTGGTCAAGGAGATTCAGTCTTTGATGGCCGATGTAAAAATTCAGACGAGACAACACACAACGAGCGAGTTTTCAGCAACTCTCTGAACAGACAACACGGAAGTAATGCGCCGCATCGCTATGACGTCCAGGTACTGTAAAGTCAGTAGTATCTTGTAATGGAAACGGTCTCCAGAAATACCAAGTCGAGCTGGTTCTACGTAGTGGAAATGCGACATTCGACACCCCTGGGATAGAATGAGATGAGCTGTGAGGAGGAGGGTGGCGTTTTTTTTTTGGTTGTAAACCTGCTTGGGTTCTTTCCTATTGTTGTTGTTTGAAAAGTCAGGTCTGACATGAGCTGAGTGGACTGGTGTTGGTTTGAACTCACTCTGGCGTTGATGAGCGTCCAGACCATGGAGGTGGTGTCCAGTTTGTGGATGTCGTTGGAGAAGCAGTCGGCCTGAGAAGCAACACATGACACAAATCAAATCCTGTTCAAGGTTCACAGACTGAGTCCAGAACACTGAAGTCCTGAAGCGTCCCTCACCAGCTGCTCGTATCCTCCAAATATGTACATGGCCTTCCCCAGGACGCAGGCGGAGTGGCCATCCCTCGCACCCGGAACCGTCCCACAAATCTTGGGTGTGAACCATCTGTGGGTGTCTACGGCAGCAGCAAGACTTACATTAAACCACAGCACAAGAACACAACATGGACCACAGTCTGTGGACACAGTGGATCCAGGTGTTTCTGTTCTAACAGGGGTCTGGGATCCACAACTATAAGGACTAATTTCAGAATATAGTTTTATATTATGGGATAGATATCAGTGCATTGGTTAGTTTGGGTTCAATTATTATCTTTGTTTCCAAAATGACTCACAGATGGTTTGGACTGAATTTATATTAACACTGATTCTGTTTGTTTTTTGTCCATTACTCTGATTTTAAATGTTCGAACTCTACATTTATAAAACATTTTTCATGCTCTGACTGTATATATTTCTTTTTTGTGTGTATTTTACTCATTATAATGCTATTTTCTTCATTTTTGTTAATTGTGGGGCTTTTTTGGTTCATTTTTTACGCTTGTGTTGTTCATTTTTATTCATTTTGTTCATTTTACTGTTTTTTTTTCTAACCATCTACTTTCTTCACATCTCACTGAGGAAGAAAAATCTACCATTAAACTTTAAGGAAGTATTGATGTTTTTATGTCTGATCCTTATGAACAGGACATCTTACATGATGTGTCCACATATTTATGTCCATATAGTTTAGAAACATCAATATTTCACTGTAGTTTAATGGTAGACTTTTCTTCCTCAGTCAGATGTGATGACAGTACATGGTTAGATGTGGAAGAAAATTATTATTTACAGTCAGAGCAGGAAAAATATTAGAGACATTTAGAGGAAGAACATTTAAAATCAGAGTCATGGATTTAAAAAAAAAAAAAAAATGTTGATATTAATTCAGTCCAAACCATCTGTGGGTCATTTTGGAAACAAAGATAATAACTGAACCCAAACTAATCAATGCACTGATATTTATCCCATAATATAAAACTCTATTCTGACATTAGTCCTTATTGTTTTGTATCCCAGACCCCTGTTAGAAAAGACACACCTGGATTCAACGTGTCCACATACTTTTGGACATATTTTGAATGTCTGAGTCACACAAATAGAAGGTCACTGTACATAGAACATGAGGAAACCAGATCTACTGTCACAGCTTTCACAAACAACCATAACATGGAACAGGTGCATCTCAAAGCCTCGCAGTCCGGCTCTACTTACTGACGTCGAAGGCGTAAAGCACATTGCAGGCCCCCTCCGTGTCGTTACGGCCCCCCCAGAGGTAGATAATGTCATCCAGCAGCACAGCTGTGTGGCCATAACGCATATATGGCACTTCACGGACACGCTCAAGCCCTGCTGTCCGCACCGGAGGAAGCTTCATCCAGCGCAGAGACACTGAACACAGAAAATAAGGTAAGGTATAAGATAGGGTAAGGTAAGGTGTAAGGTATAAGATAAGGTAATTTAAGGTAAGGTATAAGATAAGATAAGATAAGATAAGGTAAGGTAAGGTAAGGTAAAGTAAATCCTTCATGTAACTGTACTTACATTTTGTTGGTTGATTTTTGTTTTGATTTCACTATCTACATGTTCAAAATAAAGATTTCAATCATTCAATCATCAATGGGCATTAGATGTTAAAATTAAAGATAATTGTGAATTAAAAAGCACCACTGATGGGAAATAACTGCAGAAACATGAATTTCACGACAGAAAACTGAATTCTTTTAAAGCAAGAAGAGGAGGGATTAATGTAGATTATGAGATTGGACATTTTTTAAGGATTTCCAGAAAAAACCCTGAATAAATAATCCCATTAGTCTGGGTCTGGACCAGTGGTACCAGACTGACGGTCTTACTCCATTTGTGTTTAACCTTTTACAACTATTTATAGTGGAAAGATCAATGATACCTCATTTTGCAGTGAATAATGAGCCCTTTTAGATGTGACTGAAAAAAAAAAACCTCAGTAACAGATGGACAGAAAATGAACAGATTTGATGAACAGATTTATTAATATATACATTGCATATATAATATCTACAAAGTCATACACCTTACTAAACTAATTTATTACATTTTAACATATATTACCTCAGTATATTAGATATTTGTAACCACTGTAAATTGAGTAGCCAAAGGTTTATAACCCTTAGTGGTCTGAGCCTATTTTGGCCGTTTTTCAGTCCTTTTGATTTTGCCTTTATATACTATATAAAGAAATGTCTATTATACCCATGTTTGGTATCTTTTTTCAGCACAACTTCATCTATCTCATCTGTCTATTATTTTTTCACTTAAACCTACTATAAAAACACAAAAGGACAAAAAACACACAAAAAATACAAAATCCAATTTGAAAAATGTATATAATTTATTGCATAAATAACACACAGATGCTTAATGAACCTTTTCAAAGACTTTAAAAGGGAATATTGGTTCCAAATATTAGGTATATAAAATAAAATTATAATAAGTTAAAACTATACTCAAATATTTGACATAAAAGCAGATCTTTACATAGGTGTTTTCTCCGTTTTCTCACCCCCCAGTCCTCCCTGTTTCCTCATTCGGTTCAAGTGGGGGTCATTCTCACCCCTGCATTACCTGTAATGCTAATGGAATCTGTGGATTAGAATCCACAGATTCAGACAGTTTTTTCCGTTTTGAAAAAGGACAAAAAATGACGTAAATACGGTCAGAAATCTAACGCCCCCCCCCACCTCATTTACATACTTTTATTCACGTTTGTTTACTCCGGTTTCAAACCCTCATATCTCCAGTTGTATTTGTTCTATCAACATGAAATAAAAAGTGGGAGAGTGTTTCATGTCCACACTTTCAAATGCAATTGTCCCCATTGCTCTATGTGACTGACTTCCGACGCTATGACGTGTTGAAAATGTCATGTGATTCAGTCACGGGGCTGTGGACCCCTAAGGGTTAAATGGACCTTCCAACTGATCCTCAGTATAATACAGGTCCAAAAGAAGAGGATCACAGTTAGGCTCTGAATTGAACTGACCGACAAAGAATGAAAACAGACATTTATTCTGAATATAATGACATCTAAGTATTTTTGAAACACATTTCTAAAAAATGAAACTTGTGCTGGACACTAGAAGTCATGTGCTTTCAAAATATATAAGTCTTCAAAAGGTGATTTTAAATGTATTTTTGGATCTAGATGTTCTCCTTCCCTTGACCAACCCCTCTGATAAACTGACCAGGCCTTAAAACACTGCAGAAAGTGAATAGAGACCCATTTATGCTGCTTAAAGGGACTCAACTCTTACTCAGATACTGAAGTCCTGAATAAATACAAGGAGACAGAAACTAGAGTAAAACATGGGCTGTAAATAAAAGCTGCTTATTTACTATTTCACAGTTCATTGATCTCATTGAGGGGCTGAAACAGAAGGACAAAAAGAACACGAGTAGAAATGGAAAAAACTAAGAACAGGTCAAACTCGGTGGATGTCGATGGTGTAAAATCTACATCAGAGAGAACGGGACCAAAAGCAGCAACGGCGTAAACCTGTGGAACAACGGCCAAAGTGGGTTCGTTTCATTTCAATGAGTCGAAGTGTCTTCATCAACATCTGGAGACGCAGATCTGATCACGGATCAGTGACTGAATCTACCGCAGGAAGTTGTAAAACATGAATGCAGGTGGTCGACCAAAACACACACGAAAAGATACACGACAGGATCTTAGAATGAAACACAACTGGTTTGATAAAAGAACACCTGTTTATGAGGGAAAAACGGAAAAAAACGACTGAGAGAAACATCTGTGAAGCCACAGAGGAAAGGGTTAAACTAGAAAAAACCTAAACCATCTACTGATCTAAACTGTTTATTACCTGCTGATCCACAAATCCTATCAATCCATGACAATAATTGGTGTAAAATACAGTTCATCTTTTCATGGTCATCAGATACGACCATATTTGGACATTCAGAGGCTCTGTAGTTACCATGGAAACACAGTCATCTTCTCCAACATTAATTCACCAGTAAAACCCATGGAGTTGGATCAATGACAGTGGATGGACACACTGGGTTTATGTTCAGATAATAATAAATAAAATGAACAAAAATGAATAAAAACTTTACAGTATTAGTTGCAGTTTTATTTATTGGTCTTCAATAATATTCTAATTTTCGGAGATGCTGAATTTTGGGTTTTCATTGACTGTAAATTATAATCATCAAAATCAAAAGAACCAGGTGTAGAAGTAGGCGGAGCTTAACCCCTCCTGCTCACTGATGCCCCGCCTACCCAGGGGATAACTGTGGAGCCTTAAGTTTGAGTCTTTTCAAAAACTTTAAAAAAAATTTAACAAATGCAAAAACTGAGAGAAAGGCCCATGAAAAGACCATGTGTGTGAAATTTGAAAAGAACTGGGTGAATAATGTCAGAGGAATCGGAACAAATTGTCTCAGTCAAATTGTTTTGTTTTTTTGGGGTTTTTTTTTTGTCCAACCTTTGTTTATTTGGAGTTTTGAAGACATTTGGCAATACAAACACTATCATATGTGACAAATCAATTGAAAATGAATTGTTGCACAATTTCCATTTTTAAAGTGTTTTTTTTTTTAATCTGTAAAAAAAAATCCCCAAACTGACATTCATTCATCAAACTGTTCAGTGCACCTGTATCAGGTGAACAGGGTCTGAGAAATGGGATGGACACAGATCTGGGATGGACAGAAAGACGGATGGACTTCCTGGTATATCTCCATTATACAGATCTATTATATAGATCTATATCGGCGGGGGGAGGATAATAAACACTTCAGATATATCAGTCTGTGTGATGAATCTATGTAAAGATGTGTTTCACTTTTTGAACAGAGTGACTGAAAAAAACAACTTTTTGATGATATTCTCATGGACTCGGATGCATCGTTACTAGGGCTGTGTATTGGCAAGAGTCTGGCGATACAATACAAATCACAATACTAGGATCACGAAAAGGTAGTTTTTTTGTTTGTTTCTTTTTTTAAATGATTATTTCCTTGAAGAATTGAATTACACCAGAAATCTGCACAAATACTAAACCTTTTATTTGATCCCAACAGGATCTAATGTTATATCACAAAATGTTCCTGTGTTCAAACTGAAATGATGTTTTACAGACATTACAGTTTAAGATCCTGTTCAAATGTTCATATTCTATTAGTTCAGAACTAACATCAGAGCATTATTTTAGTTCAATCCCAATAAAGGAACAAACATTATTTAATAAAAGAGTGTTAAAGAATAATAGACAAAATATAAACAATAAGGAAAAACAAAAAAACAAAAATGAACCTCCACAATATCTGCATTTGAATAAATACCTAAAAATATCAATACAGTACTTTTCAATATCGATATAGTTTTGTGAAATGAAATATCACAATATATTGCAGAACCGATATTTTCTTACACCCCTAATTGTTATGTGTTGATGACTCGTACTCGGACGGTGTGTCGTACCTGTGTTGAAGACGTGCACGTCGATCTGCCGCAGCGTTTCGTAGTCCTCCCCTGAGCAGTATCCTCCAAAGGAGTACACCTTGTGTCCCACAGCCACAGCAGCATGGTTGACTCTCCGCGGCCCTCCTTCCAGGTGCACCGACCAGCGCAACATTCCACGCCAAGCACCCGTGACCCCCCCCAGTCCTTAGACCATCACTGTCCGCCGCGTGAACCCCGCCGAGCCAACGCCAGCATGACCTGCAACCACAACAACAGGGGTGACAACAGCGAGGAGGACGCGCCGTCTGGGAGGACTGTAGAGGGGGGTGTTTTTATCCTGTCGGGTTGGGGGGGTGGGCCTGTGGTGTTGCTGATGGGCTCAGAGTCCCTGCATTATCTACAGTCAGAGTATTTTAAGAGGTGATTAGACCTGCACATACCGGCCCTTTTTGTTTACTCTGATCCCTGCAGCCTTCGACTGCATTACCCAAGCCTGAAATATACGTTTATACGTTTAGCGTTTCCATAAGGATCAGGTCTGTCTGGGTTAGTGGGGGTTTACACAACAAGTAGGACAACTGGTGCAGCAACACAATGTTAGGTTTCAAATTAACAAACACTAATAATGTCTTTTTGACCCATTACACTGATCTACTATTTTTTTTAAATCTTAATGATTTTAATTAGATGAATGTAAAACAAATGACCAAAGTGCTGTTTGTCTGTTTTATATGTATATGAAAAAGTCTTATTCCACATATATAACAAAGATTTTTTTGTTCATTTTGATGATTAGTTTCCAATATTTTGTTTTTGCTCACTTTGTTGATCATTTTCTTCATTTTTGCAAATTTTTATGATTACCATGTGAAATGTTTGAATATATTATTTTTATTCAATTTGGTATTGGTGTATTGTT
Organism: Sphaeramia orbicularis; assembly: GCF_902148855.1. NCBI lineage: Eukaryota > Metazoa > Chordata > Actinopteri > Kurtiformes > Apogonidae > Sphaeramia > Sphaeramia orbicularis. The sequence goes on from NC_043971.1 coordinate 50,497,537, forward strand.
CTTATTTGTTGTTGTTTTTAATTGTGCAGATTTTTTAGGTTTTTAATCTATTCTTCAGTATTTTATTCCTTTATTTAGGTTTTATCTATTCTTCTGTATTTTTATTTATTTACTTTTTTTAAATTTATTTTTTACAGTTGTTCTATATCTCCGTTATTTTGGTTGTTATTTATTTTTCTGTACAGCACTTGGGCACTGTGGTTGTTTTAAAGTGCTTTACATATAAAGTTGGATTGGATTATTTCCTCATTTTTAATTGTTATTAATTTTCTTCATTATTCGCTTCATTTCATAAATTAGTTCGTTCAGTTTTGTTCATTTTGTTTATTTTTGTGATTTACTCAACAAAAGTCTATAAAACTACTAAAACACTAGATCTGCCACAGATTAAATGTGCTAAATATTACAAACTTTAATAAGATGAATTGAAACCAAATGACCAAAGTGCTGTTTATCCGTTGTCTATGTATATGATAAAGTCTTATTCAACATATATAATGGGGTTTTTTTGTTCATTTTGATTATTTTCTTCATTTTTGCTCATTTTTATGATTGTTTCCTCATTGTTAATTATTAATTTTCTTGATTAATCTCTTCATTTCATGAATTAGTTTATTCAGTTTTGTTTGTTTTATTTTTGTGATTTACTTACCAATAAAAGTCTATAAAACTATTAAGACATTAGATCTGCCACTGATTAAATGTGCTAAATATTACATACGTAAATAAGATAAATTGAAACCAAATGACCAAAGTTTATCTGATGTTTTCACTGTATTTGATATAGTGTTATTCCTCATATGTACTTGTTTCTCTCTGTTTATCCGGTGGATTTGTACATTTGCTCTGACAGAAACATTCCTTCGGACTAAAACCCATTCTATCATTAATTCACATTATTTACATTTAGACCATAGACTGTATCTGTGAAACTACAGAAAACCAGCATTTGGATTGAATTTATATTTACCAGGAACTCAGACTGTATAAAGTTTCACTACTTTTATTCTGAAGGCTTTTTATTTGTAGATCTGTGCTAATGTTACTGCATCAGTGTTAAAACATCTGAAAATTTTAAGCAAACAAAAATAAGCGACATCCAAAAAAACCCAACAAACAAACAAACCGCAAAACAACACATGGGACAGAAGGTCACTGTGAAACAACCACCAGTCCTTTAGTTCCGTTCCTTTTGGGTTCATATTCATTTGGATAAAGTGGTGCCTGCATCTAAGCCGCACTATGTGAAGGAAATTCCTACATATTTTCTAATAAATCCATCTCTTTTATGCAGTTATGTCCTTAACTGCTTCAGTCCACTTCGACACTTCTACTGCTGTGGATGAAAATGCATGTGTTTATCTCAACAGTTGGTTTAGCATGATTTGATGGTCATGTAAATCTACATTGTCTGATGAAAACTAAACCCTCCAATGAAAGAATCATCAGTCCCGCAGTTCTTCAATCCTCACACATTGTTATCTTACAAATATAAGGTAAAAATAAGTCAAAATCCTCTGATTTCAGCTCAGACGAGTAAAAAAGAATCATAAACATCAGAATCTTAGTCCAGCTCAGTAATCTGTCAACTTTCATCTGAAAAATGAACCATTTTCTAGCAGTTTTGGATAGGGGTGTGTACTGACAAGAATCTGGTGATACACTACAAATCACAATACTAGGATCACGATATATCATGATACTGTTAAAAAGGTAGGTTTTTTTTTGTTTGTTTCTTTTTTTAAATGATTATTTCCTTGAAGAATTGAATTACACCAGAAAAGTGCACAAATACTAAACACATTTTTATTTGATCCCAACAGGATCTAATGTTATATCACAAAATGTTCCTGTGTTCAAACTGAAATTATATTTTACAGACATTACAGTTTAAGATCCTGTTCAAATGTTCATGTTCTGTTAGTTCAGAACTAACATCAGAACATTATTTTAGTTCAATCCCAACAAAGTAACTAACATTATTTAATAAAAGAGTTTTAAATAATAATAAATATGATCAATAAAGAAAACAAAAAACTAAAATGAACCTTCACAACATCTGGATTTGAGTAAATACCCAAAAATATTGATACAGTACATTTTAATATCAATACAGTATTGTGAAATGAAATATCACGATATATTGCAGAACCGATATTTTCTTACAGCCCTAGTTTTGGAGTGAGTAGAATCAAATGTAACTGATCTACCAAAAGGTTCATATTAGACAATAACTGTTAGTTTTTGCTCATTCTGTTTGTTATTCATTTAATTTTCCATCCTACTGAGTGTTTTTTTTTTTTCAGTTTATGGAAAAGTTTAGCTCATTTTTTCTTCATTTAGATTTAATGTTTTGAAGCCCAGAGATTATTTTTGGTGTCAGGAGGAGAAAATATGCAGTTGATCTGAGGAGGCATTTTAATTGTGAATATTTACTCGACCCTATCCTCACCTGTGACTTAAATCTGAAAGTTAAATAACTTACACAAGTCATTTTTCAATCATTTTATAAATCAAACAGTCCAATCCAGAAAACAGCCGACACATTCACCATGCATTAACTCATTAGTTTGAGGAACCTGATTCAACCGGATACACCTGTTGTCCATGTGTCTTTTTAAAGCCTGAAACTTGTCCAAACCCACTGAGTCTCTTACTAAACCCTGTGTTGTGTTTATTCCGTCTCAATGACTCACTTTCTCACTGACCTCCAACCTTTGTTTGCTCTTAAAAATAACTCATCAGCAGAGCATTTAACACAGATCTTTCTATTTCCAGAACACACACATCCCTGAGGAGCAGCTCAAGCAGATTTGGCAAACAGGCAAATGGGAGTCTGGACTAGTTACAACTGTTTTCTGACCACACTGATTGACTGTAGATGGGTTTAAGTTAGCAAAATGTCAATCGTCCATATTGAATAAACTTAAAACACCATCCTGTGGTTAGTTTTCTTCTGCTAATCCTGTTTTCTTCTGCTCCTTGTCGTTTCTGAATCCAGAACAGCCTGTTTTGGCTAAACAGGAGACAGTTGATATCAGATGCTGCACTTGACAACTTTTAATAGATATAGAAAATGTACATACGTCGCATAAAATAGCACAAAATAAAGTGGCTGAGCGTTAATGAAAGTGTTTGTGCTAATCTAAACCTGCTGACATTGAGTTACAACAGTCTAGTTAACGCCTCATACATGCACTAGCTAGGTTAGCATGTGTTAGCTTGCTACACACCGGGGTAATGTGGCTACACCCGGGGGGGAGACAGACCCCCACCCACCAAAAAAAACACATAAAACCACTCCCAACAGCCGGGGTTTGGTGGTGGCAGGTTGCTCAGACGCGGTGGTTTTAGTGTGAAGTGTCCGGGATGAGGAGCTGCTGATGCTAAGCTAATGCTAATCATGATGAGCTGCCTAATTTAAGTGGAAGCTAACGTGAACGAAATCAAACTGGATACGGCAGCGGCTGTTTCAGGTCACAACAAACACACACGGTGTCACCGGAGGGAAATGCTGTGAAATACCTGGGTCTGGAGTCGTGGATGCGGTTCAGTAGTGTTTAGAAGGTAGTGTTTCCACTGGGAGTCCGGCTCCACTCCCTCGTGACGTGTATGGAGTTAGAGCGGCCTTCAGCGCCCCCAGTGGCGGCTCCGAGTACTGACCCAGGAGACAGGGCCATGCACAGGGCCCAGACCAGAAGACAGGTGGACTGAGGACTGGACCAGGGGTGTCCAGAAGACAGGTGGAATACGGACTAGACCAGGGGTGTCCAGAGGACAAGTGGACTAAGGACTAGACCAGGGGTGTCCAGAAGACAAGTGGACTGAGGACTAGACCAGGGATGTCCAAAAGACAAGTGGACCGAGGACTAGACCAGGGGTGTCCAAAAGACAAGTGGACCGAGGACTAGACCAGGGGTGTCCAAGTTATTTTAGGTCCAGTTCCACATTCAGCCCCATATGATCTCAAAAATAATAATAAACATAAATAACCTATAAATAATGTCAACTAAAATCTTTCCTTTGTTTTAGAGTGAAAAAAGTACAATTACATCAACTATCCTTTAAAAAATGTGAATAACATGAACAACCTGAAATTTCTGAAGAAAAACAAGAATAACTAGTGCGTTGTTCTAAATGTGGTCACAGCTGACTTTTGGGAAAAGATGTGAGTCTGTATTTTATAAGTACTGACAAAAATTTTTTGTTAAATCATTCTTTAAAAGTTAAATTCATTCATTCATTTTCTGAATCCACTTTATCCTCACTAGGGTCATGAGGGCGGAGCCTATCCCAGCTCCTTATGGGTGAAGGCGGGACTCACCCTGGACATGTGACCAGGTCATCACATAGAAAGACAAACAATCACTCTCACACCTGTGGGTGATTTAGATTAACCCATTAACCTATCAGTGCATGTGTTTGGAAGGTGGGAGGAGCCAGAGTACCCATAGAGAACCCACGCAGACACGGGGAGAACACGTAAACTCCACACAGAAAGGCCCCACCCCCATGGACTGGTGTTGGAATGGAACCCAGGACCTTTTGTCTGTGAGGCACCAGTGCTATCCACTACACCACCGTAAAGTTAAAGGACAATTAATATATTAATACAAATATCTTGGGACTGAAGTTAGTAAATGTGTCGTTCCTGTTTTTAACTTCATTTTCCATCATGCAGTATGGTACTGCACTTCCCATCAACCGTCATGGCCATAGGTTATTGTATTCAACATGACTAATGACTGTCTGTAGTGGAACTCTGGAACAATTTTCCAGGCCTCAACTCTGACAAAGTTTAAGTCCGGGCTGAAAACGGTTCTGTCCAACTGGGCATAGAACAACTGAAAGGGTTCTATCTGCACTCTTCTCTTTGACTTTATTTTAATTGATTATTGTTTATGTTTTATTGATTATGTTTTAATTGTGTGTTTTTAATTTGTCAAACTTCTCAATGACTCAATGAAAAATGCACTTAGTCTTCTTTAGATATTTCAGGTTGTTCATATTTGTTCAGGTAATTCACATGATATTGTGAAGATAATTTGTAAATGCAAATATTTTTATAATTTAATGTCATTTTTTTCACATTAAACCAGAAGAATATTTGCAGTTGTCATTATTTACAGGTTATTTTATTATTTTACTTTATTATTTTACTTTTTACTGTATGTGGAACCTGGTCTAAAATAAGTTTGACATCCTTGACTGTTAATATTTTCAGTGTCATTTTTGCACATTTCCCAAATTCATCCCACAGGCGGGATCTGAACCTTAGGTGGGCTGTGTGTTTGACACTCCTGCTCCATCTCCTCTGTCAGCCCTTGGTATTTCTGGAGCTTCTCGTATTCTTCCTGATGTTGTTATCACTGGGGATTGTTCCATCTATCTGATGTTTATCCACCACCACTATGTCAGACTGACTGGACATCACCTTTTATCATTCTGGATCTAGAAGTCCAACAGGATCTTCTGAACACCTGCCCAAATTGACTGTATTTGGAGGTCATAGTGCAGTGTTGGTACTTGACCACCAGAGGGCACTGATGACCAAATAAAGGTTTGAAAAACCCTGAAACACAGTTTAGAAAAGCTCCATGATCTCTTTCTGAATATTTGGGCTCTGTGTTTTCCACTTCATAAAACACATACAGTACCTATTATTAGCATTAGCATTAGCACTAGCACACATTAGGTGCACTGATCTGAAGACAGATAAGACAGATATGACCCATTTGGACATTCAGAGGCTCAGTAGTTACCATGGAAACATCATCATCTTCTGCAACATTGATTCACCAATAAAACCCATGGAGTTGGATCAATGACAGTGGATGGAGACACTGGGTTTTTACATAATAAATAAATAAAATGAACAAAACGCAATAAAAATCAGCTGAAAGACAACCGACACAAACCAGAAAAACAACTTTAACCTAAATCATCTACTGATCTAAACTCTTTAATATCTGTTGATCCACTAATCCTATCAATCTATGTCAATAATTGGTGTAAAATACAGTTCTTCATCTTTTCATGGTCATCAGATATGACCATATTTGGACATTCAGAGGCTCCCTAGTTACCATGGAAACACTGTCATCTTCTCCAACATTGATTCACCAGTAAAACCCATGGAGTTGGATCAATGACAGTGGATGGACACATTTGTATTTACATTCAGGTATTGATATTTTTGCTGAAAAAGTCACTTTTTCATCAGTCTTCTCTATTTTTGATATAATAAACCTTAACTTTAAACTGAGCTTTTTATGAACATCTATATTATCAGCAAATTAAATATAAGAAAATACATGATTTTCACAGAAAAACACGAAAAATACAGAGGATAATAGGCAAGGCAAGGCAGGTTTATTTATATGGCACATTTCATGCACAAGACAATTCAAAGTGCTTTACATAAAACATTAAAAGCATTACAGCAGAAGGCATGAGAAAAACAAAAAAACAAACAAAAATCAGATAAATAGATAAAACACATAAACAGATAAAACAGACAAGCAGAAAAACAGATAAAAACTTTTAGCTTAAAAGGATCTGAACAGATGAATCCAAACTCTATTCAAATGCAGCTGAGAACAGGTGGGTCTTTAACCTGAAATTAAATAAACTGAGTGTTTCAGCTGATCTGAGGTTTTCTGGGAGTTTGTTCCAGACATGTGGAGCATAGAAGCTGAACGCAGCTTCTCCGTGTCTGGTTCTGACTCTGGGAACTGACAACAGACCAGATCCAGGTGACCTGAAGGGGTCTGGTGGGTTCATACTGGGTCAGGAGGTCACTTATGTATTTTGGTCCTAAACCATTCAGTGTCATGATCTGTATCTGTGTGGCCCTCAGCTCCTCCCTCTCCTCATCATCGGACTCACCTGCTGGCGCTGTGTGGCTGCAGCCAATCACCTTCAAGCCTATTTAAGGCTTAGGTTTGCAGCCATGCAGCGCTGGTCCATTTTTCTCCTTATCCTCTCCATAACCCGGACATTTTTCCACATTTATCCACGGACTCTGACCCCAGGTTTTGTATGTTTTTTTTGGACTCTGTTTTTGCTTTAGTTTTTTGTGTTAGGTTTTTCGTTGTCTGGTTTTCTTTTTTTTTGTCAGTGTATGGGTGTTACTGCAGTCCATGTGCGTTATATGTTCCCCGTGTTTTTTTTTTTTTTTTTTCAGTCTGTCTTTAGTCTCTTTATTTTCTGTCTGCAGTTTCATCAGTTCAGTTCTGTAGATTGTCCCTCTGCCGGTCCGTGTTTTTGTGTCTGTCTGTCCGTGTCTCTCTGCTTGGCCCAGTTCCCTTTTCCTTAGTACTACCTGGAGGCTAGTACGCCGTCTGGTAGTTTCCCCTCCTTGAAGTCCGGTTCCGGCCGCGCAGCGTTTTTTGAAGCCTGATTCAGTTTGTCCGTGCAGCGTTCCTGCAATCTGTTTGTCTGTTCGCGCAGCGTTTTTTAAAGCCTGTTCCTGTCTGTTCCTGAAGTCCGGTTCCGTCCGGCAGCGTTCCTGAAGTCCGGTTCCGTCCGTCCACGCAGCGTTCCTGTTTCCCCGTCTCGGCCTCGCTCTTTGTGTCTCCCCGTCTCGGTCTCCCTCTTCGTTCTCCTGTCAGTCCTGAGTCCGTTCCCCTGTCAGTCCAGTCTCAGAGTCCGTTCCCCTGTCAGTCCAGTCTCAGAGTCCGTTCCCCTGTCAGTCCGGTCTCAGAGTCCATAGCCCTGTCAGTCCGGTCTCAGAGTCCATAGCCCTGTCAGTCCGGTCTCAGAGTCCATAGCCCTGTCAGTCCGGTCTCAGAGTCCATAGCCCTGTCAGTCCGGTCTCAGAGTCCATAGCCCTGTCAGTCCGGTCTCAGAGTCCATAGCCCTGTCAGTCCGGTCTCAGAGTCCATAGCCCTGTCAGTCCAGTCTCAGAGTCCGTTCCCCTGTCAGTCCAGTCTCAGAGTCCATAGCCCTGTCAGTCCAGTCTCAGAGTCCATAGCCCTGTCAGTCCAGTCTCAGAGTCCGTTCCCCTGTCAGTCCAGTCTCAGAGTCCGTTCCCCTGTCAGTCCGGTCTCAGAGTCCATAGTCCTGTCAGTCCGGTCTCAGAGTCCATAGCCCTGTCAGTCCAGTCTCAGAGTCCGTAGTCCTGTCAGCTCAGTCTCAGTCAGCCAGAGTCATGGGTCCAGCCATAGTCCAATTCCAGTCGATGTCTGTAGTCCAGTCAGTGTTCGGTCTGTCTTGTCTCAGTTAGAGTCACTAGTCCAGCCATATTCAGTTCCAGTCAATGTCCTAAGCCCAGCTGGAGTCCTGTCTGCCACAGCCCTGGAGGTCCACGAACCAGGGGATTTTTCTGTCCTGTTTTGGAGGGGTTCTCACCTCCTGGTTGGAGGTTTCTCCATGATCTGGTCCGGAGGGGCTACATCATCCTGGTCTGGAGGTTTTCCATGTCCTGGTCCAGAGGTCTGCCCTGAGGTGCTTCGGCCGTCTTCCCGGAGGCTTTTCACGCCATTCCACCGGGGGGTGCTTCAGTCGGTCCGCCCTGAGGTTCTTCAGCCAGTCTACCCGGAAGCTCTTCATGCCGTTCCACCGGGAGGTGCTTCAGCCTGTCTGCCCTGATTCTCGTCGGCCTGTCTGCCCGGAGGTTCTTCAGCCGTCTGCCCTGTGGCCTTTATGCCATACCAGCGGGAGACTTTCCACACCGGTCCGTCGGGAGGTTTTTCATGCCTCCTTTGCCAGATCCCCTCTTCACTCCAGGATGCCTTGGGCTCCGTGGGGGCTTTTCGCATCTCTGGGGACGTCAGGATGCCGTCCCTTGAGGGGGGGGTCCTGTCATGATCTGTACCTGTGTGGCCCTCAGCTCCTCCCTCTCCTCATCATCGGACTCACCTGCTGGCGCTGTGTGGCTGCAGCCAATCACCTTCAAGCCTATTTAAGGCTTAGGTTTGCAGCCATGCAGCGCTGGTCCATTTTTCTCCTTATCCTCTCCATAACCCGGACATTTTTCCACATTTATCTACGGACTCTGACCCCAGGTTTTGTATGTTTTTTTTGGACTCTGTTTTTGCTTTAGTTTTTTGTGTTAGGTTTTTCATTGTCTGGTTTTCTTTTTTTTTATATTTTGTTAAATAAACTTGTTATTTTTTCCCTTCAGTACCGAGCATTTGAGTCCTTTCTTTTCCCCCGTTGTGACATTCAGAGCTTTATAGACCAGCAACACAACTTTAAAGTCTATCCTCTGATGGACAGGCAGCCAGTGGAAGGACCTCAGAGTTGGACTAATGTGGTCCACTTTTCTGGTCTTAGTGAGGACTCTAGCAGCAGAGTTCTGAATGAGCTGCAGTTGTCTAATGGATTTTTTTAGGTAGACCTGTGAAGACACTGTTACAATAATCAAGCCGACTGAAGATGAATGCATGGACTAGTTTTCCCAGGTCCTGCTGAGACATCAGATCTTCCATCCTTGAGATATTCTTAGGTTGATAGTAGGCTGATTTTATGACTGCCTTGATGTGTTTTTCAAAATTTAGGTCTGAGTTCATCACTACACCCAGATTTCTGGCGTGGTTGGTGGTTTTTAGGTCTATAGACTGAAGCTCTGTGGTGACCTGCAGTCGTTTCTCTTTGGCCCCAAAGACAATTACCTAGTTTTCTTCTTGTTCAGCTGAAGAAAGTCGTGGCACATCCAGTCATTAATCTCCTAAATGCATTTACCCAGAGCCTGTACAGGGCCTTGGTCTCCAGGTGACATTTTGATATAGATCTGTGTGTCATCTGCATAGCTATGGTAGCTAATATTGTTGTTCTTTATAACCTGTACCAGTGGGAGCATGTAGATGTTAAACAGAAGAGGTCCCAGGATGGAGCCTTGGGGAACCCCACGTGTAATTGTTGTCTGCTCAGATATGAAGTTTCCTAATGACACAAAGTACTTCCTGTTCTCTAAGTACGTCTTGAACCAGTTTAGTACAGGGCCAGACAGACCCACCCAGTTCTCCAGTCATATAATATAATGTGGTCGACTGTATCAAACGCAGCACTGAGGTCCAGTCAAACTAACACTGACATATCTCCATTGTCTGTATTTAAACAGATGTCATTCATCACTTTGGTCAGAGCAGTCTCAGTGCTGTGGTGCGGTCTAAAACCTGACTGGAAGACATCAGAGCAGTTGTGTTGTGTTAAAAAGTGGTGGTGAAAGACAGCTTTTTCAATTATCTTACTTAAAAATGGGAGATTGGCCTGTAGTTGTTCATTTGTGTCTTGTTTAGATTATCTCTTTTTAGCAGAGGTTTAATTACAACGGTTTTCAGTGGCTCTGGGAAAACACCTGACATTAAAGACCAGTTCACAATCTGTAACAGATCTGACTCCAAAGTCTTTGAGACCTTTTTAAGAAAACCTATGGGCAGGATGTCCAAACAGCAGGAGGAGGAGTTCAGTTGACGTATGATGTCCTCCAGAACTTTACTATTAGTGGAATAAAACTGTGTCATGGCGTTTGAACTGGTTTTGGGTGGACACAGTATAGGTCCTGAACCTGCTGCTGATGAACCAACTACTTGTCTAATATTTTGGATTTTGTCTGTAAAGAATTTGGCAAAGTCATTACAGGCCTTGGTGGAATAAAGTTCAGGTGCTACTGGCACAGGAGGGTTTGTTAGCCTGTCGACTGGAGCAAATAATAGTAAAATGAATGGGGATAAATCACTTAACTCTTTAAGTGCCAGACAGTTAAGGGGCTAATAAGCCTTAAAAGTGCCACAGAATTTGGCCGTTTTTCAGTATTTCGCGTCATTTTTATAATATTTGAAGAATCCTGCAGGAAACCGCTCGGTAACATCCGACCGATTGCTGATTAGATTCAAAACGCACCGGACGCAGCCGATTCATTATTGATTGTAATTTGCATAATTTATAATAATAATAATAATAATAATAATAATAATAATAATAATAATCTTTATTTATATAGCACTTTTCATACATTAAAAACTGTAGCACAAAGTGCTTTACATATCAGTTTAAAAATCAGTACCGCCCCCCACCCACACACACCCGCACACACACACACACACACACATATACATGCAAACCCACAAGCTCACACATACTTAAGAAGACTGACTGAGCACGGGTAGACCAGAACAAAAATGTACAAGTAAAAGTAAAACATCAATTTAGGAGGCGCTGTCTCAGGGAGCCATCCGCACCAGGAGGCAGCCGCCGACCCCGGCGACCAGGCACCAGCAACACAGCCCCGCATCCCAACTAGTGGGAGAGGGCCAACTGGGACCCCCACCCACCAGAAAGGAGCGGACCCCAGTGAGAGAAGGCACCACAGCCCCCGGAGTCCACAGCCGCCCCCCGGCATGGAGGGCTCCCTCTGATGAAATACCGGAGAATAAGAAACATTAAAAAGATATAAAAATATTATTCGGTCGCGTGACCTCAAATTCCCGTCTGCTTGGTCTCAAAAGGGGGACACAGAAAGAACGTCATCGAAATGTGAGAAAGAAATGGGGGTGGATGGTTTGTTTGTACACAAATGTGGCGTGTTCTTCAAAGCCGATCTGATCGGCCCGTGGCACTTTACAGGTTGTTTTCGTAAAGCCGATTTAATCGGCCCATGGCACTGAAAGTGTTAAGAAAGGTTACATATGGAGAAAAATTAATTTGGAAAGTGCCACAAAAGTAGCTCTGGGTCTTTATGGGTTAATTTAAAAAATGTTTTATTAAATGGATGAACTTTCAGACGACTCTAGTTAAAATGTGTGTGATTCCTAAAAAGTTGATGCAATTATTTTGTTAAAGTGTGAATGATTCTGAGAAAGACTTTTCTTCAGAACAAATTTAAGAAAAACTGAGGGAAACCTTTGTGAATCTTCTTCTGTTTTGTTGTTTTCTTCCTTTCATTCTATTCTAAGATTAAATAAATATTAGACGAATAAACACATGACATGTTCTGATGAAAGCAGTTTAATTATGAAGACAAAGATGTTTTGTATGTCAAAGGAAAGTAGAAAAATCAATTCTGATAATAAAGAGCGCTCTTGCTTTTTACTGATTCGAGTGTTTGATTGTAGATCTGGGTGTCGTGGACAGAAACGCCGTCACGGCCGTCACCGGTGCAGACGCTGTGGTTTTAATAGCTTGTCCTCACGGAGCACAGAAACGGTAACTTCCTGGAACAGTCCAGGTCGTCCCACATGTCCACTGTAATCAAAGGTAAAAACATGTCATGTGAGTGTTTACACCAGCGTATGGAACCGACACCAACACAAGCCCACAGTCCAACCTTTCATGTTGATGCAGTGTTCCGGGCCTTGGTGGTCTGGTTCTCCAGGGGCCCAGTTGGTGTAGTGAAACTTGGATCCGTCGGTCCACTGCCAGAACTCCTCCTGCACCACAAACACAACCGATCCAAACGTCACATCGGTCAAATTCACCTGTCTGATCTAGAAGTCCCCCCATGGTTTGCCAGGGGTGTCGAACTCTGGTCCTGGAGGGTCGGTATCCTGCATGTTTCAGATGTTTCCCTCTTCCATCACACCTGGAAGCTGTTGCATCGTTATCATTCTTCTGCAGAGGTGGATGATGAGCTGATTATTAATTAAACCAGGTGTGATGGAAGAGGGAAACATCTAAAACATGTAGGATAGCGGCCCTCCAGGACCAGATTTGGACACCCCTGACGTAGACTGTTCCCACATGAGTCTGAGTTCATGACCCTGAACCATAGCAGGCTTTCTGATGATCCTGGAGTCCATGTCTGCTAATGTTTCTACACTGAGCACACAGAACATTTCTACTCTGTGGTTTGAGACACAGATGTTGTCATTGGTTCTATTAGTCATCACCATAATGTGACCACATTTGGACAAAATGGGCGGAGCTATGGGAGTACAAGAGGTTATGGGTGAACTAATTGAACTACTACTAGTGAACTACTACTAACTGATTTTGTAAAACCATAAACTTAATCACATATTTGTGTAAGAAGTCATTTGAAGTCTTATTACTTTATTATTCACCGTAACTATGTGTGAACAGTCAATCACACCTGTCAATCAAAGCTCGACTCAGCAGATGTCAGAGTTTCTATTGGACCTGAGTTCTGATTGATGGACCAGATGGACCAGATGAAGCAGGTCCAAACCCACCCTGGACCTCTGCCTGTGTGAGTGGATGTCCCACCTGGACGGCGTCGTCTCCTCCAATCCACGTCCTGTTCATGTTCCCACAGGTCTGACCTTTGATCAGGACAACCAGGAAGTCATTCTCCTCTTGGCTGTGGATCGACGCCAGATTCCCACCTTCATACATGCACTTTTTCTGAAATCAGAAAAATACTGTCAGAGGACGTTCATGTACCATTAAATCACATATTTGAAAGGTTGTGTCAACGTTAACGTCCTCAGATTGATTAGTGGGTCTGGACACAAAGTCATTAAGAACAATATCAGTTAGTTTACAGTCATACTCAGACACAGTAGACTGAAAGGACTTCAAGGAACCTTTATTACGGATTTGACCAAAGTCCAACGGAAGGACTGGAAGAGTTTGATAAAGTCTGAAAGAAGCAAAACACTAAACATTCAATGGTACTTTACCGTTTTTATAATAAACTAAACAGTCCTTTACTGTTTTTATAATAAACTAAACAGTACCTTACCATTTTTATAATCAAATAAACCATCCTTTACCATCTTTAAACTAAATGGAATTACATTGTCTTTATAAAAAACTAAACTGCAGCTTATTTAACTTTTTAAATGGACAAACATACAGGGGACTGTGGTTCAAATGGTTGTCATTTCTAAATGTTTGATGAAATAGTTTTGTTAGAGCCCTTATATTAAAGCTCAAAGTCCACATGTGACTGACATCTGGACCAGTTCCTGTCAGATCCACTGTGGTAGAGAACAGAGGACAAATGACCACGAGTGTCACCGTCCACATACGTCTACTTATCTGACGTATGTTAGTACCTCTGCTTCGACCCAGGTCATCGGTGTGGACATGTAACCGAAACAGCGGGAGGAAAACCGAGTCCAACCACAGGGGCAGCCGTGAGTAGAATAACCTGTGTAACCTTGGAAACAGAACATGGATTCAGCTGCAGTGGAAGGTTTAGTCACCATTAGGCAGTTATCAGAGAGTTCAACCACAGGACATTAAACCAACACTCTGGAGTTTTTCATCCTTCCATCTCTGTGTTCAGGTAAGTTTGGTTTTTACATCGTCTCCAGTAGGTTCAGTTCCACTGTGCTCATGTCTCCAGAGCATCTGGATCTCCTGCACTGACACTAGAACATTTCTGGTCTGAGGTTGGAACCCCGACACTAACAGAACTACAGAACTGGACTGGTTTAGGACAGAGGTCACACCCCCCCTCCACCTTCAGAAGATAAGGAAGGTCAGCGGAGTTAGGAGTGAAAGAAAGGTACAGATAGGCTATTGATGCACAAACAAAAACCACAACCTTGGTCGGTGCTGCTGCTGTTGTGGTCATGACCATGGCCGTGGTCGTGGTCGTGGTCATCATCGTCATCGTGGTGATGGGCCTCCACCTGTGAACAAAAACAAAAACCAGTCGAATTAAAGGGAATTTGACCACCTCAGTCTGGAAAAGATGAAGCCCAGATCCCAGACTGACAGGACTCTGAAGGATGACGGACACCTGTCAATCACCTGTTTCTCCTCAAATGATGAAATGACAATAATAATAAAAAAAAATATTAATAATTAACTGAATCAAACTAATCAAAATACTACATTCTGACTCAGTCACATCAACTGTCAGAGAAGGTTTAGAGTTTAGAGAAGGGTTAATTCAACCCTGAGGAGGAGGAGGAGGAGGAGGAGAAGAAGGAGGAGGAAGAGGAGGAGGGGGAGGAAGAGGAGAAGGAGAAGGAGGAGGAGGAGGAGGAGGAGGAAGAGGAGGAGGAGAAGGAGGAGGAGGAAGAGGAGGAGGAGAAGGAGGAGGAGGAAGAGGAGGAAGAGGAGGAGGAGGCGCCAATGCAACAACAAAGCATTTTATTCTAAAAAGAAAAGTAATTTTGTCAAAGATATTTGTCATTATTTCCATCACACCTGAAAACAATCGGAGTTCATATGAATCAGATATTGCAGATAATACTGATCCACTTTGAACGAGTAACAAACACTTTGAATAAAAACATGTGATATTAGAATCAATGTTACATGTGTCTGATCCAAACAACACTTTCACTAAACAGTGGCATTGGTTCCAAACGTTCGTCTGATCCTTAGGTTTTTAAGGTGCTGAGGCTCTGAAACTGTGCAGTGAATCTGATTTTCCTGTAAAAAGCAGCGGTCGATAAGACACGACCTGTGATCTGTTCAGGACAGATGCATGAAAAATAGAAGATGTTCAAAGGTCCAAGAGAAGATCCACAGGTGTTGGACAGACTACAGCTGTATATGAACTGGAAAAGCATGTGTTTTTAGAATAAAACCACTATCACACATTTTTAAAGCCCAGTTTGTCCAAAACCAGTGCAGGTTGATACTGGGTCTATGGTTTTACTGGGACCAGTAAGTGAAATGAAATCAGAGCTGGTCAGAGTGGAACACTTTAAGATCTGATGAGTCCAGGTGAATTCACAGACACTGAATTCACCTGAAAACCACATAATTATAATTACACACAAGTATATTTTACACACTTATTAAGTATATTTCTTTAATTATCACATAGATAATATGTTGTCTAGTACAGGGGTGTTGAACTCATTTTAGTTCAGGGGCCAAATACAGCCCAATATGACCTTAAGTAATGGAAAAATAGCCTAAAAATATGGTCAATTCCAAATTTTTGTGTTTGTTTTAGTGCAAAAAAGTCAATTGGAATCATGAAAATGTTCAAATGCCTACATTTACAAACATCCCTTTTGTAAAAAATGATGAATAACCTGAACAACCAGAAATTTCTTAAGAAAAATACATGTAATTTTAACAATATAAAGCCCCAATTTATCATTTATAAAAGTGCATTACAGATGACAGTGGATCTACAAAGGAACAAAACATTTATAAAACAGACAGAATGTTGGAGTTGTCATTATTTGCAGGTTATTCTGCTTTTATTTCACTGGTTTGACCCACTTGGGATTAAATTAGACTAAAATGAGTTTGACTCCATTGACTGTTCATGTTTTTAGTGTAAATTTTGTACTTTGTAAATTCATCCCACAGGTCGGATTGGAACATTTGGGGGTCCGGTTTGGGGTCCACGGGCCGTATGTTTGACACCCAGGGTCTGGTACATGTTGTACAAATTGCTGTTGTAATTTTGTGTATTACTAAAGTGTTTTAATCTGTATATTTGGTATATATTCAGAACTACATATGTATATATGTTTGAATATTTAGAGCTTTATACATGTATATATTTATCTTTTTCTGTTGTATTGATCATTTCTTTTTATTCTACTTGAATGGAGTGACTGTAACACCCATCATCAATCAATCAATCAATCAATCAATCAATCAATCAATTACAAAATTATTACAAACAGTTAAAGTTCATTTACTTGATATATTTTATTACAGGACACCTCAGAAACAGTCCTATAAACGGGGGCCCTCAAACATTTGATAAGAGACACAATTTATATCACAGGTGTCAAACATGCGGTCTGGGGGTCAAATCCGGCTCGCCAAAGGGTCCAATCCGGCCCCTGGGATGAATTTGTGAAATGCAAAAATTACACTGAAGATATTAACAATCAAGGATATTCAAATTGTTTTAAGTCGATTCAATCTGGACTGGGTCAGACCAGTAAAATACTATCATAATAACCTATAAAAAATGAAAAAGCCAATTTTTCGCTTTCTTTTAGTGTAAAAAAAGTAAAATTACACAAAAATTATTTACATTTACAGACTAGCCTTTTACAAAAAATGTGAATAGAGTCACAGAAAAATTTATTAGACCACCCCTTGTTTTCTTCAGTTTCTTGTTCATTTTAATGCCTGGTCCAACTAAAGGTATGTTTGTTTGGACAAATATAATGATAACAACTAAAACAGCTCATAAGAGTTTAATTTCAGAGCTGATATCTATCCATTTAACATGTTTTCTTGATAAAAACCAAAATCACTTCAGTTCTTACGTCAACAGCTGTCATTGTACTGACAAAAACAGAGCTTTTATACATTCCATGTTTTCTTTTCTGTCTGTTTTAGTCACATGACACACACAGGAGTTAGGACTAGATTGCATAACCATTGTTTTTGATGACTTTTGATGGTCTAATATCTTCTTCCATGACTGTATGAACAACCTGAAATGTCTTATGAGAAATATGTGGAATTGTACCAATATTCTGCCTGTTACTAAATGCTTTGTGTATTTGTAGATAAACTGTGATCTGTAAATTATGACGCACATGCATAAATGAAAAACTAAGCCGTAATATTGTTAAAATTGCATTTATTTTTCTTGAAAATTTTCAGGTTGTTCATATTTGTTCATGTTATGCTCAAGTACAGTTCGTATATGTAAACATTTTTCACTCCAAAACATAGAGAAAACTTTGGAGTTGATATTATTTATAAGTTCTTATCTGATTATTTATATTATTTTACTGGTCCAGCCCACTTTATATCATATTAGGCAGTATGTGGCCCCTGAACGAAAATGAGTTTGACACCCCTGGTTTACATGATAATCTTTAATAAACTCAAATGTTCTAAATAAAATAGTTTAAAAATTTACCTTTCTGTCTAATGATGATTCATTTCCTTTTCCTGAGTCCTATTGTATTCAGTATATTCCAGTATTCTCAGATAATTTCATAGTCAGAGATGAGGCTTTATCCACATAAATACAGAGTTTACATCATTTGTAGATCTGCTGTTAATTTTCTCCTGGGATTATTAAAGTATTCTGATTCTGAAATAACTGTAATAAAAAACTGCCTGTTATAAATCTGTTTTTATAGCGTCTTGAGCTTTGTTGTAGTTTTAATAAATGTGAGACAGACTTTAGTTTCATCCAACACTGTTTGTATTTGTGTCATTCAATTCTTACCGTCATCATCAGTCCAACGGTCAAACAGAGGACGACCAACAGGAAGCAGCGAGACTCCATCTGTGAAGAGCAAACCCATGAAACACCTGCATCTGCACCGGTACCACACTGGAACCATGAACATGTTCCTCAAACCACATGAACCGAAGATTAGAAACACATGAAGGTAGGACACAGAAGAACAGGTGAAACAGAGTTTACCGTCAGGATGGTGAAGTTTCCTCCCAGTGATGTTTGATGAAGGTGATGAGGAATGGAGTCTGGGCAGAGCAGACTTTATATCCTCTGAAATGTGGACAAGAAAAGAAAAGAAAACAAAAGAGAAGAAAAGATAAGAAACAAAAAGAAAAGAACAGAACAGAAGATGGTGCAGCTCCTCCTGTTCGTCGTGTGATTGGATCAGATCAGTTTGTTTTCCTTCCCTTGTTCTTTGTATTGGATCCAGTTTCCTTTTCTCTATTAGTTACAGATTATATTCAGTCACGGTGCGACACGATTTGGTTTTTTGTTTGTTACAGTGTCTCAGTTGCTGTTTCAGATCACAAATATTATTATTATTATTAGTAGTAGTATTATTAGTATTATTAGTAGTATTAGTATTCTTAGTATTATTACTTTATTTTACCAGGTAAAATCAGTTGAGAACAGCCTCTTATTTACAATGATAACCTGGTAAGAAGAGGCTTAGACAGATAAAAACAAAGACAAAACAAAACAGAACAAAAGAAGAATTGGTCAAAGGAAACAGTACAGATGAATCCAAGACCCACAGCCAATAGTGAAGAGACTCTGAAGTTAAAAACAACATAAAAAACTACCGGAGCGTATGAGAGAGAGCAGAAGAGGAGTCAACATGTACAACAGTCAACCAGGGAATGTTGGAGTTTCTGTTTAAATGTATGGAGTGATGGGAGAGCTGAACGTTTAAGGGAGTTTTGAAGGAAGTTCCAATCATTTACTGCAGAAAAACAAAAGGAATTCTGACCGAAGACAGTGCAGGCTTTTGGAAGAGACAGAGTCATGAAATCGCTGGATCTCATACGTTTGGAGAAACACCGAGTGAATGTGCAGATGGGTTTAAGAGATTCATCATATGTTTACTTTGGACCAAACTGTGCACTTTTGTTTTAGTTAAACATGAAGTGTCTGTGGTGAAAGGACAGTGAAGATCTAATCCATAAAAACACAACAGTAACAACATACAGAAGTGTAGAGAAAAGCAGGAATATTCAGTCTTCTATGTAAAAGACGTGGTCTAAATTCAAAGTACAACATAGAAAACACACAAGATGTTTAAACGTAGAAAATATATAATTTTAAGGAAAAATCAAGATAATGTTGAATTTGACGTGTCCATAAAGTGTTTCCAGGTCCATGTTTCTACTGTGGATCATCTGTTCTTCTTGAGCCAGATGATGGACTTTAGAGGAATGTTGTCCCATTCTGGTCTGATGTAGATTCTAGAGGATCCACAGTCCTGGGTTAAAGGATAAGAGTTAAAGGTGGACGTTTGGGTCTTTAAGGGTTAAAGGTGGACGTTTGGGTCTGTAAGGGTTAAAGGTGGACGTTTGGGTCTTTAAGGGTTAAAGGTGGACGTTTGGGTCTTTAAGGGTTAAAGGTGGACGTTTGGGTCTTTAAGGGTTAAAGGTGGACGTTTGGGTCTTTAAGGGTTAAAGGTGGACATTTGGGTCTTTAAGGGTTAAAGGTGGACGTTTGGGTCTTTAAGGGTTAAAGGTGGACGTTTTGGTCTTCTTGGGTTAAAGGAGGACATCTGGGTCTTTAGGGGTTAAAGGTGGACTTTTTTTGGTCTTCTTGGGTTAAAGGTGGACTTTTTTTGGTCTTTAAGGGTTAAAGGTGGATTTTTTTTGGGTCTTCAAGGGTTAAAGGTGGACTTTTTTGGTCTTCTTGGGTTAAAGGTGGACTATTTTTGGTCTTTAAGGGTTAATGTAGACGTGGACTGATGGTGGATTTTTAAAGATGGACATGCTAAATGTTCTGATTCTTCGTGGACACATGTTGTGTTTATGGATGTAAATCTCATCTGTTTCTGGAACATGAATATACATTTGATCGTCCAGACCCAGTTCTCATTGTATAAAAGGCTGCTCTTTAATTTCATCATGGAACCGAACACTGCTGTGAATTGATGGTTTTACATCTTCCTGATAACCACTATTGTGTGCCAGGTCCAGTGGAACATGTCTTGGCGGCTCCGATAACATGGTCCTTTTGTGAACATTTAGGACGAGACGGCCAAGGGTTCAGGTGATGCCCATACCTGGAGCTGGAACCCAGCGTCCAATCAGATGCACCAGGAAAACCAGCGACTTGGTGTCACATGACCCCGGGTGGAACGCCTCCTGTCTGCACGAGGCACTGATGAAGAGGAAAACCTGATGAACATAATCCAACTGTTGGGATTCTGTTCTATAAACGAACTGAATAAATCTAAAGGATAAAAGCAGTCATATGAATAAAAAAAAAACATGTTGATGGAAGTTACAACAAGCAAAGAAGAAAAGTTTTAAAAGAAACGTGTCGGTATGTGTGGACACACCAGGAAACATTTGGAATGTTCGTCTGAAGTCTGGACCTTATTCGTGCAAATGTCGTGATGCAACTAGTTATAAAACGTAACAAATTAAGCAGGAATTAAAATGAATATGTAATTTTGAATTCACTGTTAATTTGATCCTTTTATTTGGAAAATTCCACATACGTAAAAGTAAATATACCAAAACACGCTAAAATTTTAAAGTCTTTTTGATTGAATTTGATATATACTAAATCAGTGGAATTTATATTTAACAAAAAGCACAAACACTCTGACAATATATAGTTGTTTGTTTTTTTTTAAGTAGAATTAATTTACTCTTTTTTTAAAATTTCTTTATATTTTAAGTTACTATTTGTCTTTTCTTCTTTGTGTCTGTAAGCCTGTGCATTATGTTAATCTATTTGATTGATTTTCTTTTTTGAAATCTTGATGTTTGTTCCAAATTTCACTATGTTTTACATGCATGTATATTTTCAATAAAGTTGGAAAAAAAAAAGAAGGAATTCAAACAGGTTGTAGAAATCCACTGGATTTTTGTCCAAATGAATAGAAAGATAGTTTTGCAGCAGCTGGAGGGTTCAAACTGTCTGAACTATTAGGGTCCAAATACACAAGAAAACTAGAAGCACTCGGAGAGCGCAGACCTCCGCCAAGGCTGATCAGTGGCCCCCCCCGTGGGCCCCCCCACCCCCGATCACCACCAAAAATTTAATCATTTCTTCCTTATCCCATTTCCAACAAACCCTGAAAATTTCATCCAAATCTGTCCATAACTTTTTGAGTTATGTTGCACAATAACGGACAGACAAACAAACAAACAGACAGACAAACAAACAAACAAACCCTGGCAAAAACATAACCTCCTTGGCGGAGGTAATGAACCACAGACTAAGAAAAGAGGGTTTAGACAAATATGAACCCTTAAACACATGACAAATGTAAGATAATATATTTTTTTAAAGTACAACATGAACACTTGAAGACTTTAGAGAAATGCAGTGAAATTACATTATAGAGTGATTATTGGAAATGAGGTTGATTTTCAGATGAATAAAAAAAAACAAAAACAATCTATATTGTTTTTGCATTAACAGAGAAAAACAGGTACAAAATAGACACATTTTTGTCTGCAGCAAAAACATGAACTTGACTGGAATACCAGTCAACTCTGATCCGAACAGAAACTGAGGCTCCAGTGTCTGAACTTTCTGACAGAATCTCGACTTAACTTCATGTCATCGAGATGAGGAAGACAACACATGGAACCAGAGGAGAAGACAGGACAGTGAACGCATCTGTAGAAAAGATTTATTCAAAAATATCCAAAACACAAATACAACAAAAACCCACCAGTTATAAACACCAAAGATCACACTGCAGGAAAAAACTAAAGTAAACAATGGGACAAAAAAAACAAATGTAAAACAACCAACCAACCATAACAGAACCTAAAACTGAACACAGACACAAACACATGCAGAAAAACCAACCGACAGGATAATGAACAGAGGAAACAGCAGCTTCAGACCAGAGCTGTGATTTTAGACAGAAAGAAAATGATAAACATGACTTTGGAGATTCTGTTCGTAACACACTGTTACAGAAAACTGTGGTTTCACCTACATTCAGATTTAATTTACAGTAATCATCTGGTCATGGTTCTCTCTTTACCTCTGACTCCTCCCTCAGACTCATGACGGTTCGAATCCCTCACTGCCGTACAGCGGACGTTCTCACCCTGATCCTCGTCTGCAGGATCTGCCTCCAGGTTTTGTGTTGTTGATTTTCTGTTTAATAAAACCTGTCACTCCCTTCGCACCGTACGTCTGAGTCCATTCATTCACTGTCAGGACAAATCTTTATCTCTACGGCACTTTTAAAAACATACGGTTATAAAGTGCTTTGAAAGCAGATGCACCGATCACAGCAGGAAATGTGTTACAAGTTCCCAAATACTTCAAATAGTTAAAAAAAAAAAAAAAAAATCAAACACCCAATGCCAATAAAAGTAGATTAAAAGAAAAAAGGAAAGACAGAGATGACACCAAGTCACAAAAACAGCTAAAGCAGTCAAACAACTGCAGCGATACAAGAAATAAACATTTCTATATTATATTTGTAAAAGAAATATTTCACCATAGGTTTGTTTTCTCCATTATTTCAGTTTAAGTCACATTTGGACAAATGCAGATTTTTTTTCTTGTGTTTGTCTCATATTTCAAAGCTGTTGGACAAACGTTCACTGAATGGATCAACATGATCGAACACACTGTGAAGTTTACAGATACATTCTAGACTATATCTGTAGTTTATTAACAAGAAGTGTTGATTCTTATTGTCTGGGATCGAATGAGCATGTGTTCCTTTTTGTGCTGTTCGTACAGAGCTGGGTCAAAGGGCATCTGTCTACTCTGCTCCTTACACATGGAATATGTTGCTAAAAGACTGGAAAGGGACTGAACTGATCTCCTTTGAATGCTTTTAAATCCAAACTCAAAGTGCTAGAGAATAACTCAGTGACTTGCACTTGTTTTCATAGTTTGACTTCTCCTGTAAGTTCTTGTTTGTTGTGACTGTGTGTTGTATTTCATGCTGCCTCTTGGCCAGGACTCCCTTGGAAAAGACGTTCTTAATCTCAATGGCATCTTTTTTCCTGGTTAAATAAAAATAAACTAGAAAAGCACTCGAGAGCGCAGACCTCCACCAGGGCAGATCAGTGCGACCCCCTCCCAATCACCACCAAAATGTAATCATTTCTTCCTTGTGCCAGTATCCACATTTCCTGAAATTTTCATCCAAATCCGTCCATAACTTTTTGAGTTATCTTGCACACAGACAGACAGACAGACAGACAGACAGACAGACAAACCAACGCAAAAACAGAACCTCCTTGGCGGAGGTAAAAATAGACTATTTACTGCATGACCTCCATCAAACGTTTTCCTGAAAAATCAAACTAAACACCTCCACACGACACCTGGGACTGAAAAGGTGAACACCCCTAAGCTGCGGAATACTTTTCTCTCTTAACCTTTAAATATTGTGATTTGCTGTAAACTTTTCATTTCCTCCTCATACAGAACTCTGCCCCTCGTCTCCTCACCCACACCTGATCACATGATCACATCACCCCCGTCCTCCAACATCTCCACTGGCTCCCTGTCCTCACCCACAAAGCCCTCCATCACCAGCCCCCCCACCTACTTCAGCCCCATGCCCCCTCCCACACCCTCTGATCCTCCTCTGCTCACCTCGTCGCCTCACCGTTAAAAACCAGGCACCGAACCTGGGGGGTCAGAGCCTTTTCTATTGCTGCTCCAACCCTCTGGAACTCCCTCCCACCTCCCATCCGACACTGCTCCAACCTCAACACTTTTAAACCCCTTTTAAAAACTCATTTATTTAAGGTTACTTTTAATGTTTAATTTTAATGTGTAATTGTTTTATATTCATATACCTGTCGTCTGCACCTGCTTTTTATCTGTTTTAATGTGTCTTGTTTCTGTTTTTATCTACTGTATGTAAAGTGTCTTTGAGTTCCATATAAAGCCCTATACAAACTAGAAAAGCACTCGGAGAGCGCCAAGGCACATCAGCCAAGGCACCCCCCCCCCCCCATCACCACTAAAATGTAATCATTTGTTCCTTGTGCTACAATCAACATTTCCTGAAAATTTAATCCAAATCCATCCTTAACTTTTTGAGTTATCTTGCTAACAGACAAACAAACCCCGATGAAAACAGAACCTCCGCTGTTCCTTGGCGGAGGAAGTAAAATGCATTATTATTATTATTATTATTATTATTATTATTATTATTATTATTATTATTATTATTATTATTATTATATCCATTTAAATGAACCGAGGCGTTGATGAACCCAGTTAATGTGCATTTGTTTTCTCCATCTTCCTGTGGACGGCGTCTTTGAGGACGTTCAGCATCATCTCTTTGTTGCTGATGATGTTGTAATACGTCAGGTTGATCAAGAACTCGAAGTGCTTCTTGTCGTAGACCAGGTTCCTGGTTGTGTAATTGTCGCCGTACAGTCTGTCAGCTTTTCTCTCCTTTGGCGTTTTACGTTTCAAACCTGTAACGTCACAATGATGTCAGCAGATCAAGTGAATCAAGGAGAATGTTCTCATCTGAATGACTTTGTGTCCAGGAACACAAAATAAAAAACAGG
Organism: Sphaeramia orbicularis; assembly: GCF_902148855.1. Classification (NCBI taxonomy): domain Eukaryota; kingdom Metazoa; phylum Chordata; class Actinopteri; order Kurtiformes; family Apogonidae; genus Sphaeramia; species Sphaeramia orbicularis. The sequence continues at coordinate 50,522,314 of NC_043971.1, forward strand.
GAAAAGTCAAACTGCCAACCCATTACTGAAGTTCGGACAGTAACCGCTGAGCTCCAAGTGGACAAACTACCCATTATTATTTCCAACAGGGTCCAGAAACATTCCAGACTCACCTGGTGCAAGGACATCTCTGAAGGTGACATTGACGAGTGGGAAATGGATGACGATAGGGGCTTCAGCCTGGTCCTCATCCTTAAAGACGTACGCCTCCTGCTCCGGCAGAGTTCCGTCCACGTTGGGGAAGGGGATTTCATGGGATTTACAGTAACTGGATGTGAGTTTCACCACCTGATGACACAACAGCCACATGAAACATACCCACAATGCATTTCAGTTTCATAGGTCAGCTCACAAAAAAGGTAAAACATGTCTACAGACTGTAAAAGTGATTTAAAACATTAAAGAGTATTTAAAAAAAAAAAAAACATGTCTACAGAAATAACTAGAAAAGCACTCGGAGAGCGCAGACCTCCAATATTTCCTGAAAATTTCATTTAAATCCATCCATAACTTTTTGAGTTTTCTTGTTAACAGACAAACAGACAGACAGACAAACCCCAATAAAACCAGAACCTCCGCAGGGGTGACTGCAGGACATAATGTTCGACATACTGTGTTCCGGATCAGGAGCCTGGAGGATGCTTTCAACCTCTGTCTCACTGACCGTGGACTAGACCATCCTCCAGGGAAAACGCTCTGATCTGATACCGACCCCGCATTTGTGCATGTATTTATTTGAGGGTGCACCGCTCCCACAAACAGATGGGCCAGTCTGTGTTTGGCTCCACCATGTCCTTAAAGACATTCTAACTCATCAACGCCATGATCCGGTTCGATGACCGGCTATGCCAACCGCTGTGTCGCAGCGCGGACAAACCGGGAGCCTTCAGAAAGGTGTGGACAGGTGGACAAGGGCAATTAACCAACAATTAATAATTTAATCAAGCAAATTCTGATTGACATCCCTAGTTCTGCAACACCTTTTGGCGGCATAGTGAATGGAAGTTACACCTCACAGCAAGAAGGTTCTAGGTCGGACTGAGAACCACACCTGGAACCTTCTGTGTGGAGGTTACCTGTTCTTTCTCTGCTCCTAGTGCTCCATTATGGTGCATTCCAAAGTGTTGGGAGGTGGGAACTTTCTGACATCCAACTGGGTAAAATGCATTGGAACGCCTGTCGAAGCCGGAGGTCCTAGTTGCAACGTAGGGCCAGATCAAAGTACCCCGACCCCACCGCGAACTACGATGTGACGTCAACACAACAATGGGGGCGCAGTGTGCAAGTTCACAATGAAAAAAAAAAACAAAAAACAAAAAACCTTCATGTTGTGTACTAATTAGCTTATCCGTCATTTGGCCTCTCACATCTCTTGTACATATGTGAGAACACCGTACTGTCGACAGTCAGAATGCCTCTTCAGTAACAAAGCAAACAGGAGCTTAGATCTGTGCTCTTCCATATTTGTTGTTTATATATGGTCTGTTTGGTCCGTTTGTTTGTTTTTTGTCTTCTTGTGCTGTATTTAAAGCTGCTGAACACTTGAATTTCCCTTGTGATAAATAAAGTATCTGTCTATCTATCTATCTATCTATCTATCTATCTATCTATCTATCTATCTATCTATCTATCTATCTATCTATCTATCTATCTATCTATCTATCTATCTATCAGCATCTTCAACATCTTGAATGCTTTGAGGTGGGATGTAGTTAACTCCAAGTCAGATATATTCTACCTCCCAGCACTTTGGAATGTAGCATTAAAACAGGTACATTAAGGGTTAAATCTCCTTGAACACGGTGCTGATGAAGACCTGCAGTTGGTCCCTGAACGCTGTCAACGGCAGGTCACCGATGCTATTGTGTGCTACGTGCTGATGCTAATGCTAATGCTGTGTGCACTATGGGTAAAATGTAGAGATTGAATTTCCCTACGGGGATAATGAGGCGAGTTCACCTTTAACCTTTTTCGACAGAGTGGAAGTGGGGACCATAGCACTAGACTGAGTGAGATCCAAGTATCAGACTATTTATATGACTCCACCCCCTATAAGGGTCCCCTGACAGGAAGGCAGAGTCCAGTCTGATGTTCCTCACCCTACCCTCAGTAATCAATCTCGTAGATAAAATAAAAGATTGACTGGTGGTGTTTAGTTTTATTTACCGCAAGTGGGTCTATGTCCCATGAGTAGCTGAGGACGATGATGAGGTCGGCCTTCCTCTCTGTCCGTAGAATCGGTGCACAGCCGATGTTGATGGCCAGACCAGCATCCACCAGTTGCAGGGTGGAGTCGCTGGGCGTCAGCTCGTTGGGGTAGGAGTCAGGGTGTCTCTCTTTACTCAGCCCTAATGCTTGACTCTCTGATCAGGAACCAATGAGGGACATGTCAACGGTGCTTTAAAGACTTGCAGATGTTTTACATACAGTATGAACGTAACAGTTCAATAATATCAGAGTAAAACTCATGAATGTGTTTGGATTGGATAGTGATTGACTTTTGGAATTATTTCACTGGAACTTTCTGACCAAGTGCATTTGAGGGAATTCAAAAAAATTGGACACTGTAGATATTTTCCAGTGTTTTTGTTCAAGCAAAACCAGCAATGATAAGGTACAGTTAACTGTTGTTAAAGAGACTATTCTTGATCCTCATTTTACTGAGGTTAAGCATAAAAAAAGAGTACAGAAGCAATTATAATAAGTCCAATTCATGAAATGTGAGAAGCAGCATACAAGACACTATCATCTCCTCCAGATGCAGTATGTACACCTTTGTATATGTAGTAGACTCAGATCTTTAAGATTTCATCCATTTAACAAGTAGAACTGATCATACTTAAAACACTTAAGATTGTAAAACTATGATTATGTTCTTATGATGTCATGTTTTATCTCTGCTTCCTGTTTTCTGATTCTGTCATCTCCTTTTACTAAGAGTCCATAGAGTTCACATTTATGGTGCTTTCATGTGCAGCTCATAAATTCTGGCTTCTACCTCCTAGAATGGTACTTTTTTTCTTGGAGAAGTTTGTCCTCCACGGTGGTTCCGTGGTAAACTTCCAGGCCTTTGTAGTATTGCTGCTACTACTGGCCCAGTATGCATCTCCACATTAAATCATCTGTTTCCAACTGACTCGGGCATCATCTTTTACCTTCCTCTTCTTCTATCAAATGTATTCACTGTTCCTATATACTATGCCAGGGGTGGCACACCGTGGTCCTGCAGAGTCAATATCCTGCATGTTTTAGATGTATCCCTCTTCCAACACACCTGATTCAAATGAAAAGCCTATCATCAAGCTCTGCAGAAGCCTGATAATGACCATCAGTTGTGCTGGAAGAGGGAAACATCTAAAACATGCAGGATAGTGACTCCAGGACCAGGGTTGGCCACCCCTGTACTCTATTATTAGTAAAAATGTTTGGCAGCACCCCCTAGTGTAGATGTGGTGTAATACATTTTGTGCTGAATTAATAACTCATGACTGACCAGGGCAGGAGCTCTAATGTTATGTGGAAGTTGACCCTCTGAGCTTCAGTGATTTAACAATAAGTGGAACTACGTTAGAGGATCAACCACTTCAGACAGACATGGACGTGTCTATAGAAGCAGATAAAGTTCAGTCCACGTGTGGATATAATGTCTATGTGACCTGTACTGTAATAATACCATTCACTGCTGCCACATTAACTCAGTTGAACTGATCGGTTTATTTCAGTTGGGTCATTGCTTACCTTTCCAAGCCAGAAATCTGGGGTCTTTGTCGTAGTTCTTGTGCATGAAGACACCGTGCATGTAGTTGTAAATTTCAGTGACGAGTGGACGTTTACAGAACAGACGATGCACAAATGCGGTCATTTTGGAGACTGAACGCTTGACTATTAGTCCTGAAGAAGAGGAGTCGATAAAAACAGAATGAACCATAAATTAAACATGACCCTGTGCAAAATTCACAAAGATAGTTCTTTTTCCTATTAGGGATGCAAATTATTGATTAATTCATTAATCATTAGTTGGTTGACCTTATCAATTAATGATTAATTGATAAGCGGCAATTTTCCTGAGAACCTGTATTTCTTTCTCAATACGGTCTATAAGAATAAAAGCTAAATATTGTTTATATACTTAATGAAAAAAACATGTCATGTTCCTTAATGATTGATTTATTGAACCATTGGATACAGTCTGTTTCCTGTGGAATTCACCTGTTGGTGTGGTGGTGTGGAATAGGGGGATACATGCGTGCGTTTTGTTTGTGGGTGGGTGGGTGCACAAGCGTGTTTCGTCAGTGGTGGTGGTGGGTTACTCGGCCACACGTGCGTGTTGGCTGGTAACCGTGCGCGTGCGTCCCTTTCCGTACCTACTTGTAATACTATAGGGGTACAGGGCGGTGCAGTCTGTGCCCCCGCAGAAGTGAAAGTGAAACTTTTCACTCATTTATCTTTTCCACCTCCTGAAGCTTTACAAACATACCTGTGGCCCAAATCAGGAGCCTGAAGGATGTTTTCAACTTCTGTCTCACTGACTGTGGACTAGACCAGCCTCCAGGGAAACGCTCCGATACTGACCCCACATTTGCACATGTATTTAGTCGGGGGTGCACCGCTCCCACAAACAGACGGGCTGGTCTGTGTTTGGTCCACCATGTCCATAAAGACATTCTAACTCATCAACGCCATAATCCGGTTCAATGACTGGCTATCCCAGCCACGGCGTCGCAGTGCGGATAAACCGGCAGCCTTCGGACTGGTGTGGACAGGTGGCCAAGGGCAATTAACCGACAATTAATAATTTAATCGAGCAAATTCTTACCGACAATTAATCGTTAGTCAATTAATTGTTTACATCCCTAATTCCTATATAGTTTTAGTGAAAAAACAAAAATATTGTTAAAAACTTTTACAGGATCCCTGCCACACGTATTTCATTACTTTTGTGGTCACATCTGAAGTTCTACCATGGACTCTGTGTGTCTGTGCATTGTAATACTTTGTTTGGATTGGTTCGTAAACACTGACAGGAAAAAGAAATGTTGACAATGAATACCTTTGTTACCAAAGGAGATCCCGGACAGGGGTATAGTGACTGAAAGGAAAACAAGTAGAGACAAAAACAAATACAACATGTTATAAATGATACCTGAAAAACTCAAAATAAATAAAAATAAAAAAGACTGAGAATGAGCTCCTACCTCTTCTCTGTAGAACTGCCCTGCGTGCCTGAACTGTTGAAGTCCCTGAAAGATTTGAGATAAAAATGTTCAGTTTCTTTTTTAGAATTTAGTTTTTTGGATTAAGAGGCAGTGTGCTGAGCTGTGCCAGGCTATTCTGGATGTCTAGAGCACACAGCGGTGTTCAGCCAGGTCATCAGGGAAGCAAGGACAAAAAAACACTGTCAGTCATTTAGCTCGATCTCACCAAAGCCTACCCAAGGGTCCATCACCAGCTAATTCATAGGGCACTGGAGCACTACTGAGTTCCAACAGAGGTAGTTGTGCTTATGATGTCTCATATGAACTCACTCAGGAGGAGATTCACTGTGGGAGACTGCACCACCAAACGGCAGAAGCTTGAGAAAAGGCATCATGGTGGGATGTGCACCATTTGTCATCCTGTTTGTCATTGCCATGAAGCTGCTACTTGAAGCAGGAGGAACGCAGTGCAGGGAATGAAACCAGACAACCGACCTGCAGAGAATCCATGGATGACATCACCATGATGACCCATCGATCCAGGGAACACCAAGCATCTTAAGCTCCTTGGAAAATATGGGTACCTGGGCCAGGATGCAGTTTAACCTGGAACATCTAAGGGCCTGATTTACTAAGATCGCAAATAACGGACGCAAATGTGCTTGTTCGCACTAAAATATGCACATGCTATTGATTTGCGTCTCAGGGGTGATCAACTCAGATTGCCTGCACAAATGACAACAGGTGCAAAGTGTTGGAGACTGCCCTAATTAAATAAGGATTTAGCATGTGCTACTGGTTGTCGTCATGGAGACAATACACTGTAAAAACTACTCTGGGATATCCCAGTACTCATAAATATTAAGTTGCTCTTTTTCCACTCAGAGGGGTGAATAGGTATTTCTCTGTTGTTGTTTATCAGCGGTGAATTGTGTTATTAGTGAAATAAATACCTTCTCTCTTTATATCGCTCTGCATGGTGAACGAAAACTTTTAAGTCTGTGGGCATGAGTGAAAACCCTCCACATCAGTGCTTAAATAGGCAGTTCAGGAGCCCAGTCACAACACTGTGGACAGCACTGTTTGTGTGTGTGTTGTGCAGCGCTAGAACCCGTCCTGTTCGGTCTGTGAGTGATTGACAGAGAGAGAGACAGACAGACAGACAGACAGACAGAGAGAGAGAGAGAGAGAAAGACAGAGAGATCTCTCTGGAGTCGGGTCCTGGCCTAATGTGACGTGCCACTGGTGGAACTGGGAGGGGGGGGCAGGTCCATAAAATGAGGGGCCATATGTTTCAAATCACTTTTTTTCTTCTGTCATTCCAAAAATGTTGATGTGATCAGAACAGATTCATTCTCTGCATTGCCTTTGGTTGTGCCTATGCCTCCTCCTCGCAACAACTACTGCAGCCAGTTTTTGCACAAAGCTGTGTCAGTTAAAACCTGCTTTTCAGAAACGCTAAATATAAACACAAAATCAGCCACCACAATCAGTTTCAGGTTTGGTAAATCACATTGCACGCGCTTAATAAATATTTGCATTTACTCCTCCCAATAATTCTGGCAGAAATGCCCATATATCATATTCATGAAGGCAAACATGCTAAATGGGTTGCACAAGCTATTTTGCCCATTTGAGAGGCGCAAACCTCGGTGCGCCCTGTTAGTAGATAAGCTTCAACGTGCTTTTGCGTGTGCAGTCAAGTTTGTGCACGTTTTTACACATGCAAACCTTTAGTAAATCAGGCCCTAAGAGTCTGTGCATCCTGAAAGGAAAGCTGTCCAACACCACTTTCAGTATACGAGAAGCTGCTATTCCACCTATCCAGGAGCAGGGGATTCAAGGCCTGGGAAATTACTATGACAGCACCCTAATAGACAAGGACAACCTTGACGACACCTCTGCACAACTCAACACCTGGCTCAACAGAATCAATGACAGCCAACTGCTCGGAAGACTCAAGGTGCGGTGCTTCCAGTATGGCATCATCCCTAGACTTCAGTGACCATTCCTGTCCTTATGTCTAAAGTGAAGACAATGGAGAAATCATGCAACAGGTTCATTCAAAGACGGCTTGGCATTCCACCATCCTTCAACTTGTTCACCCTGTACAGTAGGACCTCCATGCTCAGCTTACAGATATCTTCTGCAGCAGAGGAATACAAGGCCACAAAGGCAAGGGCTGTCAGCACATTGTTATTGTCTGAGGACCAGAACGTCAGAAAGAAATGAAAGTGGAGGACATAGAAGGAGGTAAGAGAGGCAGAAACATACTGGAGACACCAGGAGATCATTGGTGTGGTCTATCAAGGGCAACCAGGCCTTGGCAACTACAGCATCAAGAGCTGGAGCAGGGCCAACGCTAAAGGCACAGGGGAGCTTCCAGTACAGAGGGTCCGAGTGGCAGTAAAGGAAGACCCCATGTAAAAGCAACTGGGCTTTCCTCCCAGACACAATGGACACAGTGAGATAATGCACTAGAACACTCTCCACTGTGGAAAGAACTTTGGGAACCGGTCAGGGCAAGTTGACCTTTCTTGTTCGTGCCATGGCTGATCTTTTACCAACTCCAAACAACTTGAAGATCTGAGGAAAGGAGGAGAATCCATGCTGCAAGCAGTGCAGAACCCCCCTCTACACTAGAGGTAAGATCGGGCCTAAAAAATCCAGCCCGACCCGACCCAGGCCCGCGGGTGTTAAAGCCCGACCCAGCCCGAGCCCGACCAATTAACTTGATTTGCAGGCCCGAGCCCGAAGCAAACCCGAAATTTCATATTTTATTTGTGAGGACTCGGGAGGAGGAGGGGTGATTTATGATAACAAATTAAAGCCTGTCTTTTGTAATGAAATCTAAGTTAAACAAGACTGTATAAACATTTACATCTTTTATATTTCTGTGTCTGCAGAGGTTACATTAACCGACAATTTTCCATCATTGATGGATTTTTTTAAGAGTTGACGGGAAAAATTTAAGGCCGTCCGTCATTTTGACGGGTTGAAAATTGGGCCATAAACCACAGCAGCAGTACGTCCTTAAGAATCTAGCGCGGCACTTTAAGAGAGAGAGAGAGGCAGAGAGACAAAGAAGAACAATGACGGGTGGATAATAGACAGAGACAGGAAGAAGTTCTTTTAGTATACATTTTTATAAACATATATTTATTTTAAAAAAAGTCAGCGAGAGAGAAGCCCGGCCCGGCCCGGCCCGACCCGAACGTAATGATTGACATTTTAGGCCCGACCCGGCCCGAAATTCGGGTCGGGCCGGGCCGGGCTCGGACTCGGGCTTGGGCTTAAGATCTTACCTCTACTCTACACCCCCAGTTCTATTTTATCAGGATGCCCCAAGGCACTGGCTGATGGTCGATACAGATGGAGCCATGACAGAGTCCTGACAGAGATTGCCAAGTGGACTGATGTCCAGAGAGTTAAAGCCAACAAAGGGGCTCCTCTACCCACAGGCATCGGTTTCCAGAGGGAAGGGAACAAGGCTCTGAGAGCAAGTAAAACTGCAACGAACCTGTCATCCATTTTGCAGCAGGCTTCTGATTGGGAGATGCATGTGGACCTGAAGAAGAAGCTTATCTTCCACTCTCTGAATTAACGTGGTTCTTAATTGCTGAGGTCACTGTGCCCTGGGAGGACAAGCTAGCCAGTCAGTTTGAAGAGAGCCAAATACCAGGAGCTGATGGATAAAGCTCTTGCTAAGAAATGGCACGTGACTTTATTCCACACTGAAGTAGGCTACCATGGTTTTCACGCATCATTAGCACGCTATTTCTTACAAAACACTGGGCTCAATCCTGAACAGCTGAGACCAGCTCCAGGTGGTTATGGCTGACAAGAGACTGCAGCTTGGATTGGTTCCTCAACACTGACAGGAAGAAGAGAAAGGTTTACAACCAATATGGCACTTCACAACACAGGTCTGCGATACCACAGCAAAACTTGGGCAGGGGAATAACGACTCAAAGTAAAACAAGTAGAAACAAAAACAGTCCGTCATAAATCATGATACCTGCAAAACTCAAACAAATACATAAAAAAGAATGAAAATTTGCTCCAATCTTTGCTCTTTTCCTCTTCCTCAGATTCCTGAGATGTTGGAGTCTCTGAAAGATTTGAGATGAAAACTGTTCAGTTCCTTTAGAACTTTGATTTTGGATTAAAACACAGTTTCATCCTGTGTGTTGAAGAACACTGACTGGACTGCTAAAAATAAAATGGGTGTACAACCAGCACACTGTGTGCTATAACAAATTTACCCATGTGTGAAAACACCAGAAGTACAAAAATAATACAGAGGTAAAAAGTATACATGACTCAGCACCTTTCTGTGGTAATCTCTTGAGGTAAATGGATGATAAGTGCATGCAGGGATTTTTTGAGGTACAGAAGACAATGGACCCATTGGCTGATGGGTATCTTAGTAAACATTACCTTCACTGTCATCTTCTGATTTGGAAGACTTCGATCGAGGACCAATCACAAAATCCAACAACTCACTCACACTGAGAGAAAATGCACTGCTCCACATCCCTGAAAGGTTGAAACAGGATGACGCATTTTAATAAAACATTAAATGATTCTGTAACCATGTGAATTTGGAAAAATGAATAATTCTGACCGATCAGATAGGGGATGCGGAGTTCTGGGAGTTTCTTAATACGGTGACCAAGAAAGAAGTGACTTCCAAAGTCTTCAGTTCGGACAAAGGCACCGTATTTCAGGAGTCCGACCTCATAGGGGGTGAACTCACACCACTCTGAAAACAACATGCATCGCAAAATCACTCCACTCTTTATAAATGCATGTTTTTATTCCAATTGACAACTCATAAACAGCTGAACTACTGGAATGTATGCTCATAAAAGAATGAAGAAAAACAGGTTGTTTACCAGATTCAGATCTCTGTTCCCCCTCCATTACGTCCTCTTTCTTATTGACGGCAGTGTATATTGGTAAAGGATTTTGACCTTCAGCCACTGCTTCCTTCTGGTCAGACAGTTTGTAGGTTGTTTCCTGTTATTTCAGACACATATCAAATAAAATGAGTCAGTGTTCCACGTTTCAGTGAAACCTACTGAATTCAGTCTGAATACTGATGAATCCCAGAAAACTAAAAGTGCTCTTATAAGTGGTTGGAGAATGAAGTTACATATGAATTCAATTCAATTCAATTAAATTTTATTTGTATAGCCCAATATCACAACAAGGTTATCTCAAAGGGCTTCACAGAGTCAGTGAACCAGTGAATGAGTCCAAGAGTCATTTTACAAACACAGATGATGCTGAACAACTTCTCACCTTCCCGAAGATGAGATGTTCGATGATCAGGCCCGACAGGTCACTGAATGACTGCAAGTACCCAGCTTTCCTTTTCTCTTCCATTTGTTCAACATAATACTTAGTCTTCTCTTCAGAGAAGGCACTTGAGAGTTTCTTTGTCATCTGTACTTTTTCTTCATTAATGACCTTCTCTAAGTTCTGCTTTGACCAGTTTGGGTCTCTGTACAGAGAAGACATAGTCCTGTAAACATGAGAAATAAGGTTAAGGTAAAGCAACCCCATTAGTCATTATATGTTAATATGTAAGATTTGGACATTCAACTAAATTTCTATCAAGTCTCAAGTCAAGCCACTTTTACACAGAGATTCCACAGCCAAGCCAAAGGAGTAACAGAGGTGAGACAGGCTGGACTTCTACACAGTGGACCTGCATTCCCCAGTCAAAGGGACGGTGATGAAGCACAGCGTATAGTGTGCATATGGAGACACTGGCATGGATTCTGTGGCAGCCATCCCAGGTGCCATGGCTACATGCCACGGGTCCTGTGGCTTCATCCCATGGGTGACAATGGCATGTAGCCGCAGAATCCATGCCCGTGCCTCCATATGCGCCCGCTGTTTCTCAGGCATGGGGGTCGCTGTCATCAAAACATCATACCTTAGTTGCGGAAAAAGAGGTGTTCCTTTTACATAGCGTTCCAGAATCATGATTCCACCTTTATCACGGCTCTGTTTTTACCTCAAGAGGCGTTACAAAACCATGATAAAGGTGGGACCAAATGATCCACCATTTCGTTTACGCAGATGTTGTTCTGGAATAAAGGCAAAATATTCCCGTAACAGAAGTGCTGTGGAAAAGGGGCTAATGTCACTGTTGTCTGTGATAATGGCCTGTTTCCATATAGGGCACATGGTCCTTTAACTCCCTCCTGATTTCTTCAGTGTTTGTCTTCTTATTCTCCTCAGCAGTAACATGATCCTCAAACTTTTTTAGTTTTTTAAATCTTCAGAGTGTACCGCTAGTGGGATCTAAAGTATATAGTTCACTCACCAGGTGGATCCAGAAACTCCAGTGATGTAACTGACAGTATCGAGGACTCCCATGTCCTGAAGCCCCTTTAAACCGCCGAGCAGACCTGTCATGGCCCTGGCTCCTCCTCCTGAAGCCACCACAGCTATAGTCGGGACCTGAACAAAGGTAAAACCCTGTTACGATACACGTTTCTTTAGGTGCAGCGCATTGTGGTTGACGGTTAGATCCAGCTCAGACTGAAGCGACAACATGAAACTGTCTATATCCTGTAAGTGAATGTTGATGAACAGACGCTGCCCCATTTGCACATCCATCATTCACGTCTCCTTTATCTGTAAAATAAGCCACTAATGACCTGAAAATGACAATTCACAGCCTGATTAGCCTCAGCATTATTGTCACAACTGGAGATCTCACTGAGAAAAAGGCCTCATCAACAAGAGCAGAGAAGCAAAGACCATACTTTAAAATGTTAATGGGTTATTAAACTACCTCATGTTTTTAACATGAATGTGTCTGAAACCATTCTAAACGGTGTTCTTTTAATGTGGTTACACCATTTATTTAACAAAGATATGAAACCACCTAACTTACAATAATGAGTAACTTAAAAACACTAGAGCAACCGTGTCTTACCTTAGGGGTTCTGTTAATAAAATTAACATGATATTGTGAAAAAAGCTCCTCTAATTCTTTCTGTGACTTTTTTTTTTTTTTGTACTATTTCCTTTGGACCATTATTCTGACTACACTGAAAATGCCAGTCATACAAAGTACTAAAAATTGCCAGATGTATCAATAGTAACTAACGGGGTGGGGCTTAGTGAAGGTACAACTCCACATCAGCTGGACACCACATTAAGTTATGAACCCTCAAAAATGTCTTTGTCCCATTAATCTCACCTGATCAGGTTTAAGTGGACACTCGAGACCTAGAAGTTTCTGTAGAGATTGTGCCACCACAACTTTCCTCTTCTTCAGAAACTCTTTCTCTTCATGCGGAATATCAAACTCCATGCGAACATCGAGTTCTTCCTCCTCACTAGATTTGAAAAGTAAACGGTGAACATATTTACAACATACAAATACATGAAGATGTGTGTCTTCCAGTGTAAGATGCGTCTCACCGTTCATTTGTTTCCAGGTCTAGATCGACCATGTCCTGTGAAGGTAATTTAAGAATTTATTATATTTACTCCTGGTGAGTATAAACAGTACTAAACCTTTGCGTAAGAATTTGGTGAGAAAGGTTCAATATAAATAAAGCCGAGTTGCGGTATTTGCCAACAGTCCTACAAACTGAGGTCTTACCTTTCCAATTTTGAGGGAAACCTTCTCCTTCTGATTTCCAGAAAGTGGATCCAGCTGAATGGACGCCAACGTCTTAGTAACGTGAGTGTCTGATTCATCTCTCTTAGCCTGAAATGCACAGCAATAAAACACCATTTTACAAAACAGATAAATCCAAGAGTCCACGGTTTATATTTATTAAGACGTAAACCATGTAATTATTAAGATGTAACATATGTTGGAGAGGAAGGAATTTTATTTTATTACCAGGGATTTCACTGAATGCCACAACATAGCTCCAATGTGTTTGACTAAAACCTGCAGAAACAATGATACAAAGTCAGTGAAAATTTATTCAAGAACAATAGAATGAAAAAATATTGCCTCATTATTCAAAAATGGGTGGGAATACAGAAACCAAAAAAGTCTTAATTTGCTCTTAAACAGAAATGTTCACCCAGTAGTTTGGTTCTTTCCACAACTTGTATCCAAGCCGTATCAGGGAAACCTGGGGAGGGGAAAATAAAATAAATAAATAATCAATCAATCAATCAATAAAAATAAAATTCAGACAATAGTCACTAAGAGTAGCCACTCTTAGCCACAAAGAGTAATCTCAATAACCATTTGTCACTCTTAGTACACTTGAGTTCTTCTAAATCGTTGAGATACATAGTCTTAAAGTCAAAACAAATGTTAAACTTAAAAACTGCCTCCAAGAGGCCATGGACACATCTCCAAAATGGAGCCACCGAGGGACAGTCCCAGAAGATATGGAAGTGGTTTGCCACCGCACTTCCACAGGACCTCCAACATGCAGATTGGTCAGAGTATTTAGCTTTCTGTGCTGGGGTACAAAAGAAACAAGTCAAGTTCTTCCAGCTGTATTCCCTCCAGGAGGGGGAGCTTGTTGTTGTCCATTGTTGTCTGTAGATTCTGTCCCATTCATCCACTGTTATTGTGAAGTTGCCCTCTGATTCCCATCTCATTTTAATGTCCAGAGTATGGTCTCCCTTTATATTCTGGAGAGCTCGGTAAAGTCTAGAAATTATCTTTTGGTAGGTACCATCGTTATAAGCTTTTTGGAAAACATCCAGAATTTCATCACCAATCATCGTATGATCCTTAATTTTTTTTTTTTTCTAATAAAGTCTATGATCTGTAGATACCTAAAATGGTCCTGATTTTGTAGATTATAATTATCCTTAAGGTTCTGGAAGGTTAACATTGTACATTTTCTTAAGAGTGTAGAGTACGTTGTAAGACCATTTGCAGTCCAACCTCTGAACCTCAAATCATATTTACTGGGTAAGAATTCCGGGTCATAGTCAAACCACTTTAAAATTTGAGTCCTCCCTTCCATTTGATATTTTTTAATTAGTCCCTTCCATGTCTTTAATGAGCTCATTATATATGGGTTATCGGAGTCCGTCAGATGGGTGCTTAATGAGGGGTCACCTATTAATGTATTAATTGGTAGTCCCTTCCCCATTGTGCTCTCTATCTCTTTCCATCTAGATCTGTAATTGGGCTTGCACCAGCCAATCAATGGTCTCAGTTGAGCAGCTCTGTAATAGTCCACTAAGCATGGAAGGGCCAACCCCCCTCTCTCTTTAGCTAGTTGTAAGAGTTTATATCTTACTCTTGGCTTTTTTCCAGCCCAAATAAATCGTGAAATAATTTTGTCCCACTCTGAAAAGTTGTGTTCTGGTTTTTCTATGGGAACCAACTGAAATAGATACAGAAGTCTTGGTAAGACATTCATTCTAATTGAGTAGATGCGTGAACTTATATTTAGACAGGGGATTAAATTCCATCTGTTAATGTCGAAAATAATTTCCTTTCTCAGAGGGCCGTAGTTCATTTCTTCTAATTTAGTTCATCAGTTGGCAAAATGATTCCCAAATATTTGACTCATTTTTTGTCCCAGTCTAATTGATATTTTAAACGAAGATACTGGGGGGGGGGGGGGGGTTGTAATGAATATTAATGACCTGGGTTTTTTGTTCATTTAGTTTATAGCCTGAGTACGACCTGAATTCCCTCAGTACAGACATCAGCTCAGGTGGTGAATTTGTTGGGCATCGTCCGCAAACAAAGCCAGCTTCTGTTCTCCCGCTGCCATTTTTATACCTTTGATCATGTTGTTCTGTCTAATCCACTGTCCCAGTGGTTCAATAAAAATTGCAAATAAAAGTGGACTTAATGGGCAACTCTGTCTTGTAGATCTCTCGAGCCCAAATGAGCCAGTTAGCTCACCGTTTATTTTCAATTTTGCCAGTGGCTTATTATATAAAGCCTCTATTGTCTTGATAATTACCTTGCCGAATCCAAAATTTTCCATAGCTTTAAATAAGAATTTCCATCTGACTGAATCAAAGGCTTTTTGCATCTAAGCTAATCAACATAGCCAGTATTTTATTTAGGTTTACGTGTCTGATAATATGTAAAGATCTTCTAATGTTATCATGTGTCTGATGAGATGAGATAAATCCTTTTTGATCCAAATTGATCATTTCAGGCAAAAAATTTTCAAGTCTTTCAGCAATAATCGAAGTAAATAATTTATAATCAAGGTTCAAAACACTAATTGGGCTATAATTTGTAAAATCTAGTTTATCCTTGCCACCCTTAGATATTACTGATATAATTGCTTCGTTCCATGACTCAGGAATTTCCCCCTTTGTCAAAACCCAATTGAATGTTTTTAGCAAAATAGGCATCAGAGCATCTTTTAGATTTTTGTACCACTCTGCAGTAAATCCATCAGCTCCTGGGGACTTATTGTTTTTTAACCTATTTACAGCTGATAGAATTTCCTCTTTTGTTATTTGTGAAATTAGTCTTTTATTTTGGTCTTCAGTAAGGGTTGGTAATTTTAATGATTCGAATAATGTCTCCATTTTCTGGTCATTATCGACATGAGGTTGCAAATATAGATTTTCAAAATATTTCTTAAAGCATTCTTTAATGTCTTCCATTTTATGGTAAATTTCCTTAGATTCAAGGTCTCTTATGTTATATATTGTGTTATCTGCCTGTTGTTTTCGTAATTTATAGGACGAAACTAGTATTTCAAACTTAGAGTGTACAGGTGCGGCAGTAGTAGTGAGGCTGAAGGGCCATCTTTCAGATGTTTTTCATGTGTCCACACAAATTATATGGAATAAAAAGGTGGATTCCAAATCACATGACCTGCTCCACATGATGTCATTTCCTCCTGAAGAAAACACTGGCAAGACTCCAACGTATGTTTTTTCTTCTCTTTCTTAGTTATTGAATATTAAAAAAAAGTGTGAGTCAAGTGTGTATTTATGACACTCTTATGTCAACAGTGTTACTACAATATCTTTATACATAACTTTCAATTTTACTCAGTTGTATATATGATATTTAGAAGAATCTTTCTGTTAAAATGCCATGTGGTGTTATGGTTATGTTAATTTTAGGCCTGAAAATAACAAAAATGTCAACTATGTTACCCTGTAAAGACACTGAGAGAGACAAAGAAATGTTTACCACGACTGTGAGAGACATCCTCACTGGGGGTCCAAGGAAGCGGAGGAAAACCTGAAGATAAAGTAATAATTAATTAACAGGACTTAAATATGAAAATCTATGAAAATATAAAGAAAAATCAAATACAAAACACCAAGTGGAATCCCACTGGGAAACCTGTAACTGTAAAGTGTAAAATCAAACGTGGAGTGAGGAAACCAAAACCTGTCTGGATTTGTTCTTAAACGTGGAGATAAGGAGGAATGTTTACCACATATTTGAAACCGTTCCAAAAACCAGCTAGACTGTATTGTCCTCGAAACTGGGAAAACAAAACAGTAAAAAGTCACTACACAAGACTTTTCTTCCACAATAAATGTGTATGTTTCACACAACTATACAAAAAAGAGAATCTATAACTGTGATATGTTCTCATGTGAAAGCTGTATTCATACAGGGAGTAAGGAAACCAAACATGCCCTCATTTGCTCCCAAACATTAAATGAGAAACAAAAATGTTTACCAGATTTATGAGAAACCTCCACAAAGCGAGTGCAGGGCACATAAGCTGTAAATAAGACAATGGGACAAAGTCAATAATAAAGTAGGGTTAAGGGTTAGGGTAACCCCACCCCAAGAACTAGGCTTGATCAAAAATCAGTTAACAACGTCAAGAAGTTTCATAGGAATGAAATCAATGTTTGCTTTCCAGTCAAACAACCTTCAGAACAGACCCTTCATTTATAGTCCATATTTATACCTGTACTGTGAAGTTCCTTTTACTGTTGAAAATTAGGAAATTTGACTTAATTACAGAGAATTTATTACTATTAAACCAATCACAACTTCCTCAGAGCCTTTTCAGCTTCATTTATTGGACTACAGAGTTTTTTGTTCGTTAACACCTTATCTGTAAGATCTATTAATAATGTAAATAGAAAGTCATTTGATAATGCAGTCGATCCATTTATATGAATTAGGAATAACTGCCGAAGAATTGAGCCTCAAGGGACAAATGTTAGACAAAAGCTTTACAACACTGATTCCTTTAACATTTATACACTAGGAGTAAAGTAACTGAAATGTGTAGGACGTAGAAAGAGAAGGAGGAATGTTTACCACACATTTGAAACCGTTCCAAAAACCAGCTAGACTGGATTGTCCTCGAAACTGGGAAAACAAAACAGTACAAAGTCACTACACAAGACTTTTCTTCCACAGTAAATGTGTATGTTTCACACAACTATACAAAAAAGAGAATCTATAACTGTGATATGTTCTCATGTGAAAGCTGTATTCATACAGGGAGTAAGGAAACCAAAACATGCCCTCATTTGCTCCCAAACATTAAATGAGAAACAAAAATGTTTACCAGATTTATGAGAAACCTCCACAAAGCGAGTGCAGGGCACATAAGCTGTAAATAAGACAATGGGACAAAGTCAGTAATAAAGTAGGGTTAAGGGTTAGGGTAACCCCACCCCAAGAACTAGGCTTGATCAAAAATCAGTTAACAACGTCAAGAAGTTTCACAGGAATGAAATCAGTGTTTGCTTTCCAGTCAAACAACCTTCAGAACAGACCCTTCATTTATAGTCCATATTTATACCTGTACTGTGAAGTTCCTTTTACTGTTGAAAATTAGGAAATTTGACTTAATTACAGAGAATTTATTACTATTAAACCAATCACAACTTCCTCAGAGCCTTTTCAGCTTCATTTATTGGACGACAGAGTTTTTTGTTCGTTAACACCTTATCTGTAAGATCTATTAATAATGTAAATAGAAAGTCATTTGATAATGCAGTCGATCCATTTATATGAATTAGGAATAACTGCCGAAGAATTGAGCCTCAAGGGACAAATGTTAGACAAAAGCTTTACAACACTGATTCCTTCAACATTTATACACTAGGAGTAAAGTAACTGAAATGTGTAGGACGTAGAAAGAGAAGGAGGAATGTTTACCACACATTTGAGAAGAATCCAAACCACAACTGTAATGAACAACTGGGAAAATAAGAACACTACAGTCAGTCTATCAATAACATGAAAGACAATCAACATACTGTACATGGCATCAAGTTTTAGAGGAATCATCTGAAATACTTGCACAACCCAACAAACAGGGGAGCATCACTGATCTAATGCTGTTAGCTTTAGTGAAACAGCAAATGGATGGAATTATAAGAGTGAAACCTGTGGTGTCTGGGAAGGAATCATCTAATTCTTACTGATTCAGTCATCACTCCAAACACAGTTAGGTAGCTAAGTTTACGGTTTGGTTTACGCCAATGCTAGGAGCAGACAGAATGCTGCTCCCTGCCTGAGTTGTCATTATTTCACTTGAACCATCGACCTCGTGCTTCACAGAAAAATCCAAGCAACATAATTTGATCTGAAACTATTATTTAAGGGCAGTTCTTCCAAACGGTCACATTATCTCCAATTTGGAAATATATAAATAACTTTTAATCCTGTAAAAGCTTCTTTTTTTTTTAACTTACATTCTGTTGCATCTTAAATTCCACACTATAAATACGCTAGTGTGTTCTTTAGAAACTGAGAGTTTTGTTAGAATTAGATTTTTTTTTTTTTTTTAAGTTGGATTTGCAATGTTTCGTATTCCAACCCCGTTATTCTGTGCATTGCATCGTCAGATTCTTGATATTAATACCTTGTTTGGATTTGTCCCTAAACAATGACAAATAAAAGAGAAAGGTTTACCACGCCTCTGACCGTCCACTTCACAGGTCTGAGATACCAGCGCAGAACCTGAAAAAATACAAACATGTGATTGTCAGTATGTAGGACCAATAGGATGAGGAATTCTCTGGTTCCGGCAGCCATTGTTCTGCTGAATAATTCTTTGTAATGTTGGTGCTATTGTCTTTAATGGACTATTTATTGTATTTATTGTTGGTTTATTGTCCGTGTGATACTGCTGGCTGTAGAACAAACTGCCCCTCGGGGGAGAATAAAGTTTACCTTCACCTTCACCTTGAAAAAAACTACATTTTCTTACAGACTTCCTAACCTCCTTAATTTTATTTCTAATGTGTGTTACACAGTCCTACATAAGTCAATCCCCATGGGCTCCTCAAACCTGATGATGGGATTCTTTACTCTGAAAATACAGTTTTTCAGGTTTAGACAGTTTCCGTGAACCCTATGTTTGGGATCTGTTTTGTAAAAGACTGGTTTATATTCATATGCACCTAGGTATGTAACGATTACCGGTATAACGATAAACTGCAGTAAAATTCCAGACAATTAGTATAACCATTTAAATTCTAATGATCATTTTAACTGTGTTTGATTACCGCACTTTGAAAACTCATGGTACTGCACATTTCCTGGACAAGCAGCAGCACTCCAGGCTCTATCTATCTATCTATCTATCTATCTATCTATCTATCTATCTATCTATCTATCTATGAAAAAGAAACTCAAACAACTCAAACTTGATCTGGAAAATGGTCAAACAGTGTCCATAAGGTTCCATCTTTAATGCACATTTGTATATTTGATTGTTTACATGTTAATATTTTAATGTTTCTGCTAACAGAAAGTACATTGCGGCTATTTAATTTTCTTTCTTTCTTTCTTTTTTTCTTTCTTTCTTTCTTTCTTTCTTTCTTTCTTTCTTTTTCAAAATACAAGTTGGTTAAATTATTTCAGTGTGTGTATAAGTACTTTTTGAACATTTTCAGCACAACTTCAACAGTGTCGCAATAATAATGATAACCGTGATAATTTTGGTCACAATAACCGTGATATGAAATTTTCATATCGTTACATCCCTATATGCACCTGATGACCTGCAGCAGTTTAAATGTAGAAGCCATCCTGTAAGGTGGTTAGTTTGTGTGTGAGATGATAAGTGGAGGTGACACAGTTTTTTACATATGTATGTCAACCAAAGGAATGTGGGTAAAATCATTAGGTATGAAATCCAGTTCCAGATGATGGACTGGAAGGAGGCCAGGGGATTTTGGAGACCCAAGTCATCAGGTATAAAAGGACAAAGACAACAAAGATTCATGGAGAACTTTGCTGCGTGTCTCCCAGCGCTGTTTGAATAAAGACTGACCAACGGAAGATTAATGAGTCAGTGTCTTTTGTTTAGAATATCCAGAAGTCCATCCTATCACATCCAGTCCAGTGACTTTACAGATGGTGTCATTTTCAATGATACTTTTAACTGAGTTTGTGAGTGTGATTGTTCTCAGTCAGTGAATTATGATCTAAATGTTTAATATAAGCACATCCACATTAAATCATGCTGAAAAATATCCCATCGAAGGAATAAAGACTAAAAAAGGCAATAAATCATTACATCCAGAGGCCTTTTGCTCCATGTCCTTTAATTTTTGGAAAACAAAAATGACCTGAGGAGTTTAAACATGAATTCTCATTCGTAAACTCATGAGTCAACAGCAGGTGGACCACTATTGTTGTTTAAGAATCTAAGCTTTTCCTACCTCACAAAATGAGGAAATCAGACCGATATATTTTGTTAATATTATCAACAGGGGCAAAAAAGCCATAACTTGAAAATGGATGTGCAAAGATCCCCCAACACTCCTGTACTGGACACATGTTGTGAATGAAATTTATGACATAGAAAGGCCAACTTTCTCATTAAGACTCATTACTGACAAATGTAAAAAAAAATATTGGGAAAAATGGGATGTTTCTGTTAATCACAGAAATCCTTGAACCTGTATAATCTTATACTTAAGTACGTTTATTTTGACTTTTTTGCTTAATTTGTCCTGAGCTTGTCTGAGTTTTATTCATCTAAAGGTTGAGCCTAGATGCTGTAACTGTTGTGGCCTGTTTTTGTTTATTTGTTTGTTCTGTATACTGTAAAATTTGTATATGAAAATAAAGCACATATATTGAGAAAAAAAAAAAAAAATCTGCACTTTCCTTCCAACACTAACACCACAACTACTCAACCCCTCAGATTAAAAATGCTTAAGCATTATGTCTGACTGTCATTAACCTGATTTTAGAGTCGGTCTTGGGTTAAATGTCCATACAGACCTTCCTTAGACTCTTACGACGTTCTTGGACTTCCAGGTCTGTCTCCAAGTTTCTGTTGATGTAGAAACGCAGTTTTTGAGGTTCCTTTAAACGCAGTGTCTGAGACTCCTGATAGGATCCATTTATGTTCAGCAACTTGTCTTTAACATCTAGAGACAAAAAAAGAAAATGTGCAAGAGAATACTAAGAACATATTGAACTCCAAAAACACCTGAGATCATGTTAACAGCTTATAAACAGGACGTAATGTGACTAAACATCCAGTTCATTTAGATCATCTGAACCTGTCCCATCACTAACTATACAGTAATATATATTAATAATATATTACTACATAATTACTGTAGTAGTCACACAAAAATTCTGAGCATATTAAAATGATCTCAATAACCATGTTCACTCCAGTAAATGAACAGCAGAAACCATCATCATTCAGCTCATTTCAAGACGCCTGCACCCTGCTGGTGAAAAAGTGAAATACAACCTAGTTTTCTGACATAACACAATAACACATTCTATTGCACGGCCATATACAGTCACAGAAAAAAAAATTAGACCACCACTTGATTTCTTCAGTTCTTGTTCATTTTAATGCCTGGTCCAACTACAGGTACATTTGTTTGGACAAATATAATAATAATATAATATAATATAATATAATATAATATAATATAATATAATACCAACTAAAATAGCTCATAGTAGTTTAATTTCAGAGCTGATATCTATCCATTTAACATGTTTTCTTGATAATAACCAAAATCACTTCAGTTCTTACATCAAAATCTATGGCATTGTACTGTCAAAAACAGTGTTTTTAGACATTCCATGTTTTCTTTTCTGTCTAAGCCAAAACATCAAATAACAACAACAATGACCAGACAAAAATGATTCACTATGTAAAAAACACAAAACAAGACAAATAGACGAAGACCAACACCTAAAACTGACAAAAAAAAGGAAAATAAAGATGACAAAAACCAGGTAAATTATTGAAATGATAAATGACCAAAAAAAAAAAAAAAAAACAATAACCTGTAGAAAAATTACAAAAGACAGAACAATGAAAAACAAACTGTTATCATTTACTACCCAAAGACAAACATTATGAATAAAACATTAAAATTGACAAAAATGAAAGAAAAAAACCCATAGATAATGGAGCTGTGTCACATGACAAATGTCACAAAGTGTTCAAGTTAGTTTTTAATACGTTTTTAAAGGCTGTGATTTTTTAAATTCAACTACAACAGAACAACAGTAGTTAAAATCATAGCTGTACATCAGTGGTAAAAGCAACAGAAAGAACAGATCCAGAGACTAAAAAAACAAAACGACGGTCACTTACTCCTTCTTTGAAGCGGCTTCTCAAGGTTAACATCCAAATCAGCGAGTGGAGCAGCCTGGACGACACAGAATAAAGGCTTGAATTCATTCATTTCTCATATCAACCCAAAACAGTGACACAGACAAATTAAATAAGGTAAGGACTAATGGACATTGTCATTGTCATGAGACGTAAAAGACAATTGAATAAAAGATTAAAACACTCATTCATTAAAAGCCCCAGATCAGATTCACACATGAAAAACTAAAAATAAGACCTTTATTCTCTTTCAAGGCTCTGCTGGATCCTGTTTATAGTGTTGAGTGTTTCACTCTGAATGAAGGTAGAGCTGATGTCAGACTGGACCCTGACTCTGATCCAGGTCCATGTGAACCACATGAACCTCATACAGCTCAAGACTTACCACAACAATCCCATTGGAGTGGTATCCAACGACTCCAGCTTCATCTCTGCCAAAAAACAACAACAATCAGACAGTGATGAGGCTGAAAGCTCACTTCTGTAAATATTTCATCACTAATATTATTGTATAGCTACAGTTAATACTGTCAGTGTGAAGTAAAAGTTCATTTACCCATCAGACCATTTGATGCGCAGGTCAAGTTGGGATTTTTTCTGTCATTTAAAAATAAGAGAGAAATGCATTTATAATTTACAATAAGGAATAAACTAATAAAGGTGCGACACTCACAGGTAACAATTGTGACTGTTGTATAAAAAGGCACATGCCAGTGGGTGGGATTACATTAAGCAGCAAATGGACGATTAAACCTTAACGATGTGTTGGAAAGAGCAAACTGGGCAACATGAGGATGTGGGTGACTTTGAAAGGGTCTGATTGTGATGGTGACCAGGTCAGAACACAACACAGGTCTGGACGGTTCCTGGTCTGCACCGACCTAAACTGGTCAAAGGAAGAACTGGACCTGAACCAAGCTGAGCCTGAAGGGCAGGGTCAGATGATCAGCCTGGGTTTATTTAGAGTACAGCTACAGTATAATGTTTACGTCTTCTACTCATTTAATGTTATGTGTGGTCGTCTTTGTACCTCTGCACCAGGTTTGGACATCGGGTTCCCCGTGAAGTGACTGTCGAGCCAGATTGTGGACAGCAGGATGGTCCTCAGGAAACTCACAGCGTACATTTGGATTTCCAGAACATGCTGTGGATACAGAAGAAAAACGCACTGTTTTTGACTTTTACAACGACACAAATTCAACTTTATTTCCAAGGACAGATGATGTCACTCATTTGCCATCTAGCTGTTCATTCCAATCATTGAAAACGAGGTGGGCGTTGTGGCCCAAATGTCATGTCACAACAAGTTTTAAAATCACAGTTATGTTCTTGAATTAGAACTCACATCAGACACTAAAAAGACAAAAACACAATTTCACAGGGAGTTGCTGGTATTAGACAAACCAGAGGCGCTCATGGAGAGGGCATGAACAATGGAAAAAAGACAAAAATCCAGGCACTTGATTGAAAAAAAAATCACTTTTCCAACCAAGTGAGTGGCTGGATTTTTGTCTTTTTCAGATCAGATACTGTCGGGTACAGACACGGTGTTCATCAGCCTCCTGACTCTTTTCTGACTGTGATCAATCATGACAGCGGTCGATCACCCATTTTTAACAGCATTAAATAAACTGAACAGAAAATTTATTTTGGGACAAAATTTATTAGATATGGACTTCGAGTAGTTTGGACAAAGTCAATGAATAACATGGAGGGGGTAGGAGTTATGAGCGATGGTGCCACCATCCACCATGAGGGGGGGTTGAGACACTTTGACTTAATGCAGTATTTAAGCGTCATCACTAGGGGTGTGCGAAAATATCGGTTCGGCAATATATCGCGATATTTCCTTTCACAACACTGTATCCATATTAAAAAGTACTGCATCGATATTTGTAGGTATTTATTCAAATGCAGATATTGTGCAGGTTCATTTTAGTTTTTCTTTTTTGTTTATATTTTATTTATTATTATTTAACACTCTTTTATTAAATAATGTTAGTTCCTTTGTTGGGACTGAACTAAAATAATGTTCTGATGTTAGTTCTGAACTAACAGAATCTGAACATTTGAACAGGATCTTAAACTGTAATGTCTGTAAAACAGAATTTCAGTTTGAACACAGGAACATTTTGTGATATAACATTAGATCCTGTTGGGATCAAATACAAATGTGTTTAGTATTTGAGCAGATTTCTGCTGTAATTCAATTCTTCAAGGAAATAATAATTTAAAAAAAGATACAAACAAAAAACTACCGTTTTTACAGTATCATGATATATTGTGAAATATTGTATTGTGATCCTAGTATGGTGATTTGTATTGTATCTCCAGATTCTTGCCGATACGCAGCCCTAGTCATCACTGTGTCCGTCTCATACACTCTGATTTACACACATCTGAAATGATTCAAAGGCCCCTGAACCTGAAGGAATATAAATGCTAATGAAAACCAAGACAAAAACTAAAATTAGCAGTGACAAAAACATTTCAGGTTAGTAAAAACAGCTTTACATAAATACACATCCTGCAGTGAACAGTAGAGTGTAAACTGATATAAAACAGAAGTGCAGGTGTGATTCCCAGGACTGAAGGAGTGGAAACAGCCGTTACCTCATACCGGCCTTCGCTCATGTGGTCGTGATATTGAGTGACTTACTTTGACGTTGTCTGGGAGCCTGTAGGTCACCTCTTCATTCCACACAGGGTTTTTAAAGTTGTACACAGTCTTTGTGCGGAAGGTTTTTGTTGACGCTGTAGGCAGAGACACGGTGACGAAGCAGCCACGATAAACTGGGAGAGAAAAGAGAGTGTTTTATTAATCCATACACTGACTCAGCCTTTCTCTTTAGACTAGATAACGCCTCAGCGTGTGTTCTGATGTTAAACAGGCTACAACATTCACAGGGACAGAATCTGAAGCTTTAATAAAAGAAGCTGCTGATGGGCAAAGTCAAGAGAAGGATAACATCTGGTCAAAAAATCTAATTACAATAATCTACACAAAACAGTTTTGGGTAGGTAATTACTTAGATTTTCAGGAAAATGTATTTTGAAATGAGAAAAAATTTGTGCAAAAAAACGTGAGGAGTTTTATGAGTGTGAATGTTTGTAAAGTGACCCAATTTAGTGCCGTCATTCTGGGTCATAAACAAACTAAATTTATTCCAATACATTAATATTTGACGCTTATATTATTAATGTCATCCTACTATATAATACGTGTTTCTGTGTCCCAGTGATGTTGCAGCACAGGAGGACGTTTGTACGGGTTTTCCTCAGCCTTCACAGGCCCGATCGCCGCCAAACTCACCAAATGAATCCAAACATTACCTGACTGTCTACTAGGCACAGTTTTATGTCCGTATTCAAATGTTGTGAGGTATGCTGGGAGATTTTAGCCTCTCTCTACTTTGAATTCTTTATCCCTGATACCATACTCCATTTTCGGAAGTGGTTCTGCTGCCGTTCATGAAATTTCTACTGCTAGCAGACGACGCTACAACATGAAGGCTGCAGTTCACTATCGCTGCATGAATTTAATCATGCTTGACAGGACAAACAAATACATGCTCTTCCCTTCATGCCTCACATGCTGGGTCAAATTATTACCTGCACAATGCATGATTAAAAGGTAGTTTACAAATGGATAGTGGTGGCAGACAAGTTCTACTTATCATGCTATCTGCAATGGCACCACGGGTACAATGCTGCTAGTATTCTAAACACACAGTGTTTAAAATTAATAAATGCATATATCTGTGCAAAATACATTTGAATATAATGTTAATATTATTTGTATGTTGTAAATATTGAAAAAAAAGAAAAGTATATAACATTGATAATTGAAATTAAGAAATGTTTAATTTGATATTTACTTTAGTTGTCCATCTGTGATGCTGACACTTGTCTAAACTCTTCCTATTTAGGTTTGATCACATATTTTTTTCCTCTAACCAATTATTCAGTTGTAAAATAGAGGGTTTAAGGTTTACACTGAATACATTTGAGGATGAAAATGTCAGAGGAACTTCACTTTGGAGAACTTTGTAATTCTTGCAAAACAACAAACAAACAAAAAAAAACACAATTTTTGGCCATCATGACGCAGTAGTTTTTGATATTTTTCATGTAAAAATATTTGGAACTAAATTTTTCCCTTTGAGTCTTTCTAAGATGGCATTTAGACCTTTACAATCATGTGGAATATTGGTCTTAAACTTGTCTGGTTCAAAAGTTTTGAATCATAAAGTAGTGGACGGTCCATCTTTGACACCAGTGCTGTCAGAATCATCTCTACTATCCAACACAAAGCACAAACCCTGGCCAATGACGAATGGATGCATGTTCAGAACAGCTGGTTGTACAGTTCAAACACCTGGATGAGTCCAGTCTGTGTGTGGGTAACAGATAAATACAGTGTCTGTTCAAATGAACTGAGGTACGATGCACTCACTCAAGTTGCTGAAATGCCGTTGATTTTCCGCATGCAATATTTTGACAGTCAGCGTCTTGTAGGAAACAGATTCCACCTGTTGAATGAACAAATAGGACATTCAACAGTCGAGTCCAGGCCACTTCCTCCGTGTTCTTCACATTCCTGAGATGTTTATCATCTTCACATCAGTTTTCAAAAACTGAACACAGAACGTGAACTCATCTGAACCTCAATGTCAAGTCATATCAGCTTGATTTCATTTTCCTCCAGTGTTAATGCTTCCTCGTGACCATGATAATGTCTGTACAATGTGTGTCAACGAGTTTGGAAATGGTATTGACCTTTTTCAGCTTCTATAAATCAAGGCTTAAAATTTGAAAAACAGGAACACACAAGGACAAACTCAACTGAAACCATTAAATTCATCTAGATGAAACTACCACAAAATAAACTGAAATGAAAAACTTAAATCTATAAATATTGAAATTCAAGAAGTTTAGTCATATACACAGCAGAAACAGTGATTTCTTTGATATTACTTGCAATGAAATTCTTTGCAAATTCCTCACAACTGAAACTATTAGACTAAATAAAAGAATAAACTTAACTATGCATAAAAAATAAATCAAGTACTACGTACAAAAGGTCTCCCTTTTTGTAATCAATATAATATTCTATTATTTGTGTAATGACAAAATGGTGGCGTTAAAATATCTGGTCCTTAATGACTTTTAACTTTAATCAACTATTCTGTTCAATTATGCTCCATTTGAAACATGTCAATGCTGTTTTATTTACATTCTTTAAATGAATAAAAACTCACCGAGTGACGATCTCCTCCACTGTCCCTAAAAGAACAAGGAAACATACATGTGAAATTTGTAGGAAAAGCAAAGACAGGCTTTAAGTTATTCTATAAAAACACTTTTTGAAATAACACATTTGACTTTAATTTCATTATAAACAGTTGGACTTCAATACGTCCCAGATTTCCACAAACTAAACAATAAAATGTTACTCTTTGATGAGAAAGTATGAAAATGTCACGTTCCTCGACATGATCACATAACTGAACTGTTGTTTACGGTGTTGAAATGATGTGGTTTTTTCCTCCATCAGAAATGTCCTAAAAACACGCTGCGCAGCACCAACCACTGTCATTCTAAACCTACACCGTTCAGACCCAGGTTTCACTGCAGAGTCACTTCCTGCTCCAGTGTCACGTGGTTTCTCGTCGCCCTACCTCATTAGTATCAACAGATCCTGGAACTGAACAGATTCTTTCTCCTCAGAATCAGTCAAGCAAAACCTGGGCCCATTTTCCATAAGCCACACATCCTCTGAACTTTATGACATTAAATGACATTTTTGAGATGCACGAATCAGGGGAAAGTGGACTTGAAACCTGTTTCTGTCTGAGCAGTGAACGCTTGTAAGATCTCACATCACATCTGACGGAGGTGAAAAAGAATCAGTGATAAATATAAAATAAAATACAGCTATTTACAGATAAAAACATGATATTTTATTATTTCTGTCGAGACCTTATGAATCTGCTTTATTTACCTACAAAACGTTGAACCACTCCCATCACGCCCACTTGGATTAGATCAGGGTGTCCAATCCTGGTCTTCGAGGGCTGGTATCCTGCATGTTTTCCATATTTCCCTCTTCCAACACACCTGATTCAAATGATCATCCTATCATCAAGTGCTGCAGAAGCCTGATAATGACCGTCAGGTGTGCTGGAAGAGGGAAACATCTAAAACATGCAGGATACTGGCCCTCGAGGACCAGGATTGGACAGCCCTGGATCAGATAGATGATTAGACTGACTGACCCCACAACGGGAAATGCAATGTTCATAGCAGCAACAAAATAAAGTGCAAGAAAAAAATGTGTATGCACAGAGAGACCGAATGAAGAGAAAATCATATTCTTAGTAAATGGAGGATCTCTGGCTGAGCTCAACACCGTTCAACACTCAGATATGAGCTCGGTTTTCAATTAAACATTTTCCAAACAGCAACGGCGCTGTTTCATTCATCAAAGATCGGTCACAGAGGCTTTGTACTTCCCATCAACACCAGAACAAACAAGAGCAAACATGACGACTGAAAAGCATGTACATATATGTGAGGATGAGTAGAGGAGAGAGAGAAAGTGATTAACAGGAGGCAGAGCTGTGTGGAGACTGAGGCGGAGTCTGCTAAACCACTTCCAGAGAAGAGACAGAAAGCCAGATACACTCAGGAAATGCCTATAAGTAAATGACAAAAATATAAGTTCATGAAATTGAAAGTGAATTGATTTTAGCCGTGAGTAAAGATGTCACATGTTTATCTCATCTGATCAGTTGTTTTTTTTTTTGTTTTTTTTTTACCTCAAATCAATGGCAGATCAATCGGACAAACTTTGGGAAATGTGTTACACCTTCAAGTTATTAAATGATGCCTCATTTGCACATAACAGTGCAAGAGAAAATGACTGTAAAGTAAAGTAACCAAACAACGTGCAGTTAGACGTGTGTGCATTACCTCTCCGGCTGAGCATTATCCATCCTCCCTGATACCAGGTTGTGATTCGTGACAGAAATACTTTACTTTCAGCAGAAACTGATATCCAGAACAGAATCCTCTTCAGTGACTCTGGTCCCGTTGTAAGGTGTGAACTCTGTCTCTATAAAGGTGCATAATATAACAATGCCAGTGGGCGGTTCCAAGGGTGAATTCAGGGCAGGAAGAGGCAATCTGTGCCAATAAACAAGCATCAACAGAAAACTGCTGGAGGATGTGAGGCTTCAGATTTCAATACATGTACTGTACAGGCTCACAGATCATTTAGAAACTGGTGTGAAACAGACTGTGGTAAAAGTACTGATTCTCTACTGCAGTAAAGGTGACCTGGTCCAGGCTCTGAAATGTCCCAAAAGCATAAAAACAAAAAGGTAAACGTTCAGAGGACATTTGTAGTCTGTCTGTGTGCAAAGTGAACTGAACCACACATCTCATAAAAATACACAAAATAATAAACCTTAACCTGTAAAGTACCAAATATATGTTTGTGGCAGCTTCCAAAAGAATTACTTTGCATTTGAGTGTTCCAGTGATTTGCCATCATTTATTATAATATTGTCCACTTTTTTTTTTTATTGAAAATCATGTATTTTCCTATGTTTAATTCACTGACCATGCA